>NW_004955432.1:21012132-21065540 GCF_000276665.1 Chinchilla lanigera
CAGCTCCAACAGCATTTCAGATCCTAACAGCCTCTCTTCTCCAGTTCTGCCTTTTATGCTGCTGGCAACAGTCCTCAGGAGAGGCTCCCACACCCAGCACCACGCTTACTCACTTCAGCTGGGGGTTATAAATTGACCACCAGTTGTCCATCCACTCCAATCATGTCATCTGTAAATAATAATAATCTAACTTCTTTCTTTCCTATCCATATCTCTTTTATTTATTTTTCTTGCCCAACTGCTATGACTAACGTTTTAAGAATCATATTGTACAGGAGTGGTACTATCGAACGTTCTTGATTCATTTTTTACTTCAAAGTGAAAACTTTTAGCTTCTATTTAGTATGATGCTGGTTATTGGCTTATCCTAGATCCTAATTTTATCAGATTGAGATAAAGCCCTTCTATACATATTTTATTCAGGATTTTTTTATGAATGAAAGTTGGATTTTGCCAAATGCCTTTTCTGTGTCTGTTAAGATAATCATGTGATTGTTGTCCTTGCTTCTCTTTATGTGGTACCCTACATTTATGAATTGCACATGTTGAATCATCCCTGAATTCCTGGGGTGTATTCGACTTGGTCATGATGTATGAACTCTGTGATGATTTGCCTCATTGTCTGCCAATATCTTATTGAAGATTTTTGCATCTGTCTTTTTAAAGAGATTGGCCTGTAGTTCTCTTTTTTTAGTTTGGTCCCTTTCTCATTTTGCAAGCAGGGTAATGCTTGCTTCCCAGGATGATTTTGGGAGGACTGCTTCCCTTTACATTTCATTAAAGACTTTGAGAAGGTATTGGCATTAGAGCTTCTGCAAAGTTTCTGCAGAATTTAAAGTGAATCCATCAGGATCTGGTCATTTTTAATTGGTATTTTTATTGCATGTTCAAGTTCATTGACTAACATTGGATTATTCGAATTTTATATCTCTTAGTTTAGCTTTGGAAGTTCATGTGTATATAGAAATTATTCATTCTTCTGAATTTCCTATTTTATTAGAGTATAGGTTCTCAAAGTAGTTATAATGATCTTCTTGATTTTGGCAGAATCTGTTGTAATTTCATCTTTTTTATTTCTAATAGTGTGCATAATGTTTCATTTCTTTCTTTGTTTTGGTATATAACCAAAAGATGCATCTAAAGTTTGTCTGTTTTGTTTAATTCATTCCCACCAGCTTGAACCACCAGTGGCACTTTCATAACTGATCCATCAAACAACCTGTATCACTGGTGGTACAAACAAAACTAATTAGCTATTTGCTTGAGTTTGAATAATTACTACCCACATATAAATATTAGTTAATGCTATTCATACCAATTAAAATTATTACAAATATCAACAAGTTCACTTATTTCATAAAATAAAGGAAAGCTATGTATATTCATGAATTGTTTATTATTAATGAATTCTCTAAATTTTAGCATGGAAATTCTTACAAGTATCCCCATTGGTGGTGTATATAATATGCATTTATAACTGCTGTATACCAAAAATTAGCTGTATACCAAAAATTAGCTGTAAAACAATTTTTTAGATACCATTTTAATGTTTTCCTTAAGAAACTCTAATATGATGACATCTGGTCTGCTAAATTAACACCTTTCTTTGTATTATTGTGATCAAATGTCCCCAAGAATGATACAAGCTGCCCAACGGGACAGTCATGCACGTACCACCGGTAGTTCACACCAGCAGAAAGAATTCAATTCAAATCTGAGCTGCCTGGTAGTGAGACAAAGAATGACAGATCCAGCATGAATGTATTAATCGTTCAAAGAACCAGATCTCTGGTTTATTGATTCTTCGTGTTTTTTCTTTAGTTTCAGTTTCATTAATTTCTGTTGTGATCTTTATAATTTCCTTCTTCCTACGAGTTTTGGATTATTAGTTCAAATTATTCCTTTGGATTATTATTGTTTTACTGAGAATTTGAGATGTCTCGTTAGTTTATTTATTTGTGTTTGCTCTGTTATACTGATACGAGAACTCTCTCCTATAACTTTCCCTTTTAAAACTGCTTTTATTATGTTCTGTAAGTTTTGTTTGGCATTTGTTTGGCATTCTGTAAGTTTTGTATGGCATTATTGTCTGATCGTATGAGCTATCTAACTTACTCTTTAATTTCTTCTGTGATCCATTGAGGGTATTAATTTCCATGTGTTTGTATATTTTCTATGGTGTCTTTTTGCATTGATTTCTAGTTTTACTGAACTATAATCTAATAATGTACATAAGATAATTTCAATCCTTTCTATTTACTTAAGCAGGTGTTGTGGGATAGCGTGTCGTTTATTTTGGAGAAAGCCCCATACGCTGTGAAGAACAATATGTATTCTGTTGTTTTTGGATGGAGCAGTCTTCAGATGTCCATTAAGTTCATCTGTTTGAAGGTTTGATTCAGCTCCTCTATTTCTGTCTTCATTTTTAGTCTAGCTGATCTGCTCATTTGGGGCAAAGTTTCCCATTACAATCGTATTGTTCAGATCCATTAGTGCTAGTTTTATGAAGTTGGGAATGCCAGAATTTGGCAGATACGTTTCTAATTGTTATCTCTTCCTGGTGAATTGTTCTCTTTTCTAATACATACTGACCTTTTTTGTCTCTTCTGATTAGTCTTGGCATAAAATCCACTTTCAAATTAGAATAGCTACATCTGCATTTTTTTTTTCTGGTTCTCATTGGACGGAATATTATTTTCTATCCTTTGATTTTTAACCCATGAGTTTCCTGTTGATTTAGATGTGTCGCTTGTGTACTTGTACCTATTCTTGTATATTTCCAGGTTTTTCTCCTTAATCCATTCTGCCAATCTGTGTCCTTTATCTGTAAATTCAGATCATCCACATTAAAAGTTATTATTGAGAGTTACTGACTTATTCCTGTCATTGCATTATTTCCTTGTTGTGAATTTTCTTATCTTTTTCCTTTTGCTGAGCTGCTCATCCTGCCAGGCACATTCGTTCTCTTTGAGCCATTGGCATTGTTGGCTTTATTTTCTTTCCATGATATATTGAGAATATTTATAATGTGATTTTGTGGTCATGAATTTCCTGAGGTGCATTTTGCTATAGGAAATACCTTAATTCTCCAGGATACATCTGTCAGAATTGGTAGATGTTATCTTTTAAAGCATGAAGTCCTTCACTTCAAGCCCTTTGAGCCGATGAGTTTTGTGTAGAGAAGTTGTGGTAATCCTAGTGTGTTTATGTTTGTATGTGATTCACTGCCTTTCTCTAACAGTTTTTAAGATTTGGCCCCTGTAAAGGACATCAAGTACTTTGACTGCAGTGTGTCACAGAGAATTCCTCTCTTGCTTGTGGCTACTTGGGGTTCTATATGCTTATCTGTACATTTATTTCTTCCTCTACATGTGGGGAGTATTCTGCCATTATTTCCATGAACAGAAATTTTTGCCATTTGTGCTGCCTTCTGATTTTTACTTATTCCAGTTATTCCTATATTAGTTTTCTTTGAGTCATCTAGCAGCTGTTGGATCCAATTTTTGTTTTCTGTTTTGGTTTTTAAGGTGCTTTAAGTAGCTGTCTTTGAAATCACTATCTTTTAGTTCTGATATTCTATCCTCACACTGGCTGCTGGATTCATGACTGAATCCTTTTCATGAAATCCAATTCTCTGGCAACCTGGTCATTCATGTTTTGTTCAGCTGATCTAGCTTCCCATTAGCATCATCTGAAAGTTCCTGCATCTTTTTGCCTATTACTCCCATTATTTGTTTAATTACATCTTCTCTGACCCATCTTTGCTCTGTTTTCTAACCCTTTCTGTTATGCTTTGGTATAATTCGGGTATATGGCTTATTCTACCCTTGGGTGGCCCTGGAATTGGGTCCTGGGAAGTTGAGAGTTTTGGTACACATTTTGTGGCCTTGTCTTCTCATGTTGCTATTATTTTGTTTGTTTTGTTTTGTGCTGAGGTTTGTGGATGACTGTAGTCTAAAAACTATGTTGCTAGTATAGACGTCTCTTTGGTTGATTTTCAGTGTTGTCCTTCAAGCATAACTAATGATAGTCCTTTGCCATGGCCCCAAGATCTGACCGCATTGCTTACTTTGTGAGGAGAGGATCCAGTGAAGATAGCCCAACAGCGAAGTTCTCTGGGAGTGTACTGTGACATTGTTAACATCACAAAGGTAATCTGAGCAATGCTTTACAGAGAAATAGCAACAATCATGAGAACCTGTTAATATCAAGAGAATCAGCTATACTACTCTCCTGCAAGATAAATTGGATATTAACACACCATAAAAACCAATTGTGTACCACCCTTAACCCTAGAGAAGTGATCTGCAGCTATAGTGTACACCGTGAGACAACCCAGGCATTGACTCACAGCTAATGTGGACCAAATGCAGCAGCTATCTCTATGATAATGGTAGGAAAGAATTCAACAGTGATTTTAGAGAGTTAACTAATTATCAAAAGATTAACAGAGCTTTATGGATATACTATTAAAGTATATGCATAAACTATATACTTTATGGATATATTATTAAAGATATAGGGCTTTGGAATGGTGGAAGACAAGAGGAAAACTTTGAAACATTAACACATTCACAGCTGGGCTGTGATTTATATAACTTATATACCTCTCTTCCAGGTGGCTCAGATTTGAACTCTATCATGTGATGTTAAAGAGCTAACCACTGTGGTTCAAGCTACCCAATGTGACAGTCAGGTATGTGCTACCAGGGTCTTCAGCCAGGGAAATATGTTAAACTCCATAGTATGGGAATGAAAAAAGAAAAGTGGTTGCAAGGGTCCTACTGGGGAATGGAAGAACGTTTACAGACTTAGATAGCTAAGTGCAAAAACTGTTGAGAAACAGAAGACAGAAGAAAAAGCAGGAGAGAAAACATAGTCTATAGAGTAAAAATTAAAGGGTGAAAAATCTAAAGGGAGAAGAGAAAAATAAAGAAAAAAAAGAGCAAGAAAAAGAGAAGAGATGTAAGCTGGAAGGGCAATGGAAAACTCCCCAAGCCTCAACACATTAGTGCAGATGAAAGAAGGGAAAATGGGAATGAGAAAAACACTGTGTGCTATGAGATGGGCCAGGCTAGAATCCACGTACACAGCTGCAAAGATTGCAAGCTAAGAAAGGTGGGAAAATGGGGAGAAACAGAAGGAGAAAAACTTTCCCCAAGTGTATACTGTTCAGTCAAATGCATCCTTTCTATCAGGCCTTCCAAACTCTTACAGTTTTCCAAACAAGCATTTAAACTTCACTACACAGAAAAGCAACAAGAATGTTCTTGAGGTGTCTGAGGACAAAGCCTTTATCCATAATTAGCTCGCATTCTTCTTGCATCTCTATTTGACTCCCTGCCATTTCTCTTTGGTTCACTGCAGCTCATATAATTTGGTTGTGGGATCTCTAAGAACTGTCTTCCAGATCCCCAGTGGTTGTTCTTTCCTCTCATTTTATACCTCTTATGGCCTTGATAAATTCCACACAATGCATTTGCAGTTTAGATTTAGACAAAGACCAAAGGAACCCATTTTTCAGATTCAGGGAACGCTTTCTCTGCAAATCTCTGTTATCTATGGTGCTCTGCTTCCACCCTCCTGTCTTAGCTGCCTTATTCCTCCTGAAAACTAGAACTTGGCCTCTCAGCTCAGACGCAAAATGGAGTTTGATTGATTTTCCTTCCTGTGCAGCAGGGTTGAAATTTTCACCTAGCTAGAAAGATGGGATAATCATAGAGCCCACCTTGTTTAAATCCTCTTCCAGGAATTGTCATCCTGTAACACTTGCTTGACATCTGATATAGTTGCTCCATATATTTTTGCCATTCTTGAGTTAGTAAAATAATTTATACTACCAGGTGATGTCAGAATTCTGTTACTTTCACAGGGCTAGCTAGAAGAAGTCTAAAGGAATATTTTCAAAGTTCTATTTATGTAGGATCAAAATTATTTGCCAAAAGAATCAAATCAATTTATTTAATCCTTAGAATATTTACTACAAGAATTTTACAAATTGAATTTTTACTCACTGACATACTTTAATAGTATACTTTTTACTTGAATACATGTACATATGTGCAGTGTATATATTTCTTGTTACTATTTCTCATGAAAAAGTGCTGAGTATGTGCTACTGGGAACTGACATCAAAGCTCACATGGCTGTATCTGTAAAACTTTTAAATTCGGTTTTATGATCTCTGGGACAAATAGTAGAATCACACATTTAGCTTTGGAATCCTGAAGGATTTTACTGAGGTGAATCAAGGCACATTAAAGCAAGCATTACAGATTAACAGACTGTGATAATATATTTGTGTAGGTTGAAATACATGGTGTGTTTTGTTTTCTAATTTTTTAGATTCGTAAAGCATATTAACTCATCTCTCCAACTTGTTCTAAGATATTCAGAAGAAATATTTAAATTAAATTTCTAAAACCAAATCAGAAGTTATGAAAATCTGGAAAGAAAAGTAAAACAAAGTAAAATTATTAGTCAGTAGTTGTAATTCTAAATGTTTTAGTTATACTATTTATCATGAGTATCAAGATTTAGAGCATTTTCTTGTATATATTTCTTATATAGTTCAGTGAAGCTTTATGAGTAATTTTATATTATACTTTTTACTGAAATGATATTTTAAATTTTTATGATGATCTTTCAGTATCACTTTATATATTCTACAACGTACATTTGTTGGGTCATTAACCACTTGCTCTATTTTCAAATCATTTCAAATATAAATGATTTTACTATTATTTTTATTATCTTTGTGAATCAAAACTTTATTATTTGTGACTTCAAATATTTTCTATAGGAAGGATAAGTAGTTGCTTACAGAGCATAAACTTTTAAAAATACATTCAATCCAAATACTGAATTTTTCAAGACGATAAAACAATAGCTACTCACACAAATGCTGCAAGAGATGTATTCCTAGTATGTGTACAAATTAGCTTCTGTAGTTACCATGTTTTAAAACAATCCAAGTTCAGATTGCATCCATCACTCCGATCTGGAAAATTTCAATTCTAGTGCTTGCTGCATATTGGTATTCCAAATCCCTAGGATTAGGGGTCATTCAGAGCCAGAGCCGGGGCCAGCAGTCCTGAAAGCCCTGGCGTCTGTCTATCTCTGGTTCAATTGATGCTGGTCACTTTGAGCCTGCTTTGTTCAAAGGGCTCTGACCGCCACAACTGACTTAAACAGGTACTGTGAGTGTGGTCTTGGGTAGTGCTTTGCTTCTCTGTGACTCCAAGTTAGGCTTCAGTGTTTCTAGAACTAGAGCTGTTTCAACTTGACGTGCAAATACATCTTGGGGAGCTGACTACCCATCTCAGTCTGAGGAACTCAGTGATCAATTAGCCAACACCAAAGATTCTTGTATTTAGACAAGGCTAATTACTACGCAGGCTGTATTTATTTTTTGTTATGAAGACACACAGAACATGAGTGTTACCTCTTACCCAAGTTTGCGTACTTACTTGAAAGATTGGACAATACATGGAGATAGCTCATACTGAAAATAAAGATTCTATTTGCTTTGATTCTATTTGCTTTGATTCTAATTTAAGAGAACTATTAGAAGATTTCTAATTGTATAGAAATATATAAAACAATGCAAAATAATCCCAGCAATATGTTGTAGAGTTAACCATGTTCCCATAAGATAGGCAGAGTGGAGTCTGGGGACATAGCTCAGTGCTAGACTACTTACCTAACACACTTGAGGCTCTGGCTTCAATCTCCAGCACCACCAAAAATGAAAGGAAATAATTACATAGAGCAATGCCTTGCCATTCTTACACTGAAGCAGATTTGGAAGAGGGGAAGAAGTCATGTTTTCTGGGAGAGAAGAGTGCTTTGTTTTGTTTCCCTTACCTTGAGAAGTGGTAGAGGATAGTCAGCTCAGAAGTGTGACAATAGAGATGTTCTTGATCTTGGGAGGGGCTCCTGGAAAGGCAACACGGGAAACTTCTGAGTTGGTCTGGGAAGCCAGGGTTTGAAAAATGACATCAGCCATAGTGACATGATGTGGAAAATTTAGCAATGCAGAAAGGGCATAGAAAAGTTCACATGCAGAATCACTTAGCTCTAGGCAGGCCCAGATGGCATTGCAGAAGGTCTTTGGTATTCTCTACTGATGGAAGAATGTCCCGTGCTAAAGGCTAGTGATGTCAGAGTAGAAGTAACAGCTTCTTATAATGTATCGGTGCTTGAAGTCAGAAGAAAGGGAGCTCTGTACATTTTCTACACCACAAGTAATGTGTGGATGGCAAACAATAATTAATTATTTTATGCAGAAACAAAAATGACCAACATAGATCCTTCCTCAGAAACGGTAAGTTCGTATTTGTTCCCCTTGAGGAAATGAGGACGGATCATGGCATAGAAAACATCCTTCTCCCCAAATTCAACAAAAAAAATGTAGTATCTTTTTCTATGACTACAACTGACCAAGTGCTGGTGAATGCACTTCGCACTGGCACCAGTTCCTTTCATTCGTTACAGAGATATTATGGTGGATGTAGATTAGTAGAACATCCTTCAAATTATACCAATTGTAAAAGTGCATCTGTGGTCTCCTGCAGATCAGCCTGCAACTCAGTGGATGCGCCAGTATGGGACGGCCTGGCACCTCTGTTCTGAGCCAAATCTTTTTTTCAAGTTTGTCTTTTCTAATTATGACATTGTCAATTGGTAGCTATGAAGCCACTTGCCATTTCATCCGTCAGGTAAGATAAATCAGCAATGAAAGAGTGATAGCACATGTCAATCTGATTCACAGTGACTATGCTCTTCCCGCCTGCTTCTCCCATTAGCACCATGGTTTGTTTTTCAAACCGCTTGCTCTATCATATATAATGGCTCGGTCTCTGAGGGCGAGGTAACTGCCTGAAGTGAACGGTCCCGTGACAGTTAACACTGTGAATCAAGAAAATTATCAGCATATCCCTGATATGTGCCCGCTCCTCACGCGGAATATACTTGTGTATCACAAACGCGTGTCAGTTAAAAAGAAAAAAATAATGTCACTCTTAAAATGAAAATAGGTGACCACGTATTTTCACAATCTTTCTTCACAAGCGAGGAGCCTGAAGGTGACAGAGGCTGAGAGATATTTCCAAGATAAATTTGTTTTAAATGGTCATAATTTTAAATGGTCATAAATTTAATAATTTTAATAATTACTTAATAACAAATATTTATTTAATAATAAATATTTTAAATAAATGTGCTTATTGTTGGAATTAGGATTCCAGCTTTGGAGTAACTGAAACAGCTTCATAATTTATTCTTAATTTATTCTTAATCCATATCTTATTCTTCTATAAATTGGAATAATAATATCTCTCTGTTATCTTCTATATAAGAATTTTATGAGACTAAATATTTCAAACGTATACAAATAAGGTAATGTCAGGGTAGAGCTATAGGCTATATGATAGGTGAACATCATTAATTGAGATTATATCTGCCTTATGGTTGGTGAATGCAGTATTGATAAAGCAAAGCAGACAAGTGTTAAGTAAGAGGAATCACACGAAAGAGGAATTTGTAAATTTGTAAGATCACAATAGGACCCTCAGGCTATCATTTGAATGACAGCAATTGGATTTGGTGCCTGATCTAGCACCTTAAATTTAGTTGGCACCCGAATTTGGGCAGGGGACTAAATCAAGAAAACAAGAAATTATAAATACCTACTCCATACTGCACATGTAACAACTGCTTTACATTACATTTTGCTGGCTCAAGTCTAAAAACTTTTACTGAATCTATCATATGAGAAAAATAATAACTTTTGGAGCAAATTACTTCTTCTAACGGTTGTTACTAGACATTAGATTTGTTATGATAATGGCACACTTTTGTCCAAAGGTGAATCATTTGAACACACAACTACAGAATAGATTCTGCCTTAGAGTCATGAATTGTGATTGGCTTTGGCACGTGTATGTTTTAAAGAGCAGATTGATATATAAATTAATGAGTTTATCTGAAACAACTGTTAAAATCGTAAACTTCCGACTTTGTCATCTTTGAGAAAAAACAAAAAACAAAAACACCACATTTTTGTCCCAACAAAGACTTTTATAAAAGCAAGCAGGTAATGGCATGAAGGGAGCTTATCATGCTGTAATCACACCCCAAGGGGAAGGAGAGGTTCACCACCGCACCTTTTGTTTTGTAATGACCCAGGGGTGTGATTATCTTATGATAAGCACATTCCCTGTCATGCCTTATTGCTTATATATTCCACTTGTCATAATGAATCCTGAAGCACTCTCTAGGTCTCATAGCAAAGGCAATGACTTTGAACTACAGGAAGTTGCCAGATTTTCTAGGTACACATAGATTAATATTGTATACACTAGGGGGAATTATGAATGACTACTTTTAAATTCCAACCAAGACATAGATATGGAAGAACTTGGTCTTTATGCCTTAAAAATTCTTACTTAGACTACCTTTTAAAAATATTTTTATCTACCTGCTCTGGTTTTGATGACTGTTAAATTATGCTGTTTCTACAATATACACTATCCTCCAAAACATTTGGGAATTAACATGTATGCATAATTATTTTGTACATGTTTGGCATGATGTTTTCTTACGAAAGTTGGAGAATGAGGAATCTGCCAGCACAAAAATTATTGCAAATGCCCATTATTCAAGAATAACACCTATGGATTTCTCAACCTTCAGTTGTAGCATTTTAAGAAGAGGTATTGACGAAGCTTTGAAGTTTATTCTACATGATTAACGGTCTTTATTTATCCATATATTAGGGTTACTACATTATCTCCGGTTGTAGGGTGGATTATAAGTTATTTGGAGGTAACAGTTTAGATTTGAGATGCTTCAGTGTGATTTTTAACATAGTAAAATTAAATTGAGTAGGGCTAAATAGTAGACCAACAGGAAAGGAGCGAGATCCAGAGGAGGAAATTTCTGAATCTAGGATGAAGATTAAATATCATAAGAAAACAGGAATAAACTAAGCAATTTTATAGGCAGTTTACCTAATGATCATACGAAAGAGTGAATCTGCACTTCAGGGAGAGGTTTCTAAATAGTTTTATAACCTTCAAAATATACATAGCAGCCAATATTTAAGTCCTACTGTCAAACGTGGAGGAAATGGGACCGCTCTGATTATCCTGTCACTGTAGCCGACGTGGTGAAGATGGTAGCCTTTCACTGTGACTGCGGATGAGTTCATCCAATGTCTGTGTCAGCTCCAGGATCAACCATGTTCACCTTAGGTCACTTCAAGGAAAACTGTGTGTCGAAAGTGACGATTATTTAGCCGCCTGCTGTATAAGCAGAGATCCTTCTGATTACCATAAAGGTCAAATATGCACATTTTGATGGGTGGTAATGAGTAGTTTTAAAGATGTTTTAGCCTTAATCTTCCAGTGTCACTAAGGCTTCTATTGTTATGCACCAAGGAATGTGCCTCTAATTGTCCCATTTGCCCTATTGTAGTTTGTACATAGAGCCAGTACTGTGATGTTACTTGTGATAACTGCCTACCACATGTCCTAATAATTATTAGCTTTCAATAAATTGTATATTGCACTTAACTCCAGTCTGGAGAAACCAAAGGTTCTTAAAAATTGAACACAACATTTAAAAGATCAGTGTATCAAATTCTAATAATAGTGACCACCAAAATAGGCTTTAAAAATACTTTTCAGGTGTAAAAATCTTTCAGAATTAGGAAATATTTTAAAACACTACAAATATCAGAAATGCATGTGTATATATGTATGCAATTATATATAAATATGTCATGTATATACACATATATTTATACATATATATATTATAAATATATGTATGTATTTATGTACATTTATATTTTACATTATTTGAAAGATTGTCAAATACAGACTTTTATCAATTGATTCCTTCAAAAGTAGTATTTGTAGCAAATTTATTGATGAAGAGTGACATCAACTGGAGCTGCACGTAGAAATTAATTTTTACGGGAGAACTGAAAGCAGCATTTAGCATTTATAAGACATGCAGCAGGACTCCACATTTATTAGGTCTAAGCAGTTCTTGGATTTTTAAAATATCTAGGTTTAAAATTGACAAAGTCAAGGCATTAAAAGACTATTATGTACTCACAAAATGGAATAGATATGTAAAGTATTATTTAAAATATAAATCCCAACCAAAATCTGATGCTTCTCGATAAATTGAATAGGAGTCAAAAAATCCAATTTGTTCTTTATATTTCAGTGACTGCTTGGATTTTAATAAGGGTACTAACTAACCTTCTTAATATTCTCATTTTCCAATAGCTGTCACACTTTTCATAACCCACAGTAGGTAGATAAATACAGTAGAAGGACCAAGAGTAGTTGGGAAAACAAAAATTCAAATGTTTGACAAATTAGAGTGATAACAGGAAAAAGGTATATTAGTGCATCCAGTTTTAATCCTTTTCAATATATTAAAATTTATAATGGTAATGAAAATCTGTACAAGAATATAAGAAAAATATAGTCCATATAAGCATGAGGTTTGAAAGTAGGTTCACATTTGACTGGCTTTGCAAGTCCAGGTTTATTTCCTTAAAATATGATAAGATATTTTGTTGAGGCTAGTGTTTCAGAGACTCCAAAGGAAGACAATAACATTTAAAGTTTAGTCACATTTGTAAAAACATTTAACATTTTAATATTACTGAGGTTTATTGAACTCCTTTTTAAAAAAGAAACCATTTTATTATTAAAATAAGTAAATATCTTCAGTAAACTAACAATTATAAATAGAATTTATTAGGAACTTGAAATGATAATAAACATAAGTTTCATTCTTTCATAATGCCTGCTGTGTACAATATGTATTGTTCAATCAGGATGTACACTTAATAAGACAATAAGGAATAAACTAAACAATTTTCTATGCAATTTACATGGCTATTATGCCACAGGGTGAATCTGTATCTCAAGGAGAGACCTCTAGGTAATTTTGTAACCTTCAAAATGTACAGAGCCATGTATATCAGATATATTTGGATATCCAAAAATCTAGATTAAAAGACAGGCTATTTATCTTACATATCACTAAAACACCTGGGGCTCAAAATTACATTTGTTTGTGGCTAGCATACTTTTATAAATCTTATCTGGATTTATAGGAGTTCCAGACATATGTGAAATCTACATTTCCCAGTACTAGGAAAGGAAAAGGATAAAAGATGTGGTTTTTATTTTAGAAAATTATTTACTAATTATTTAAATATATTTTTAAAATTTAGGGACAGGAGAAATCCTCAAATTTGAACATATGTTTTCCTAGTTACGAATTGGGTATTTTTTTCTCTTTCAGTAGCTCATTTGTAGAGATAACATAGTACATGTGGACATACTGAATTTAGGGATGTGGTTTTTCCTAAATTGCTCTTTAAGTGAGCTGTTGAAATAGTCTCCTAGTTGGTTTTAATACCCTTTTTAAAGTTATTCATTCGGGGATGCTGATTCTTCTTTTTTTTACACAATATTTTAAATCTGATTGTCTACTTGAAACCCTTTCCTGAACCTTGCTCTTATAACTCTATGATGCCATTGTGTGTGTGTGTAATTTGAAATAAACTAATAAGAGTAGAGGAAAAACCCTTTAATAGAGATTTTCGAATGTAAGAAGTATTAACTAGTTTCCACACACGCAGAAATAAGTGCATTGCTTCCCTAAATTTTCCTTCCACTTGGATTTGGAAAGGCTGTTTTTGGAATGTACATGATTAACTTTCATATACAAAGTGTGCAGCTATTCCACTGCTGTGCTAAAATCATCTTGTCCTGACCCACAGAAATTGTTTTCCAAGTTTTCAGGAATATTGTTAAATCATTTACCGCTGATTGTTAAATGCTTCTGTTGGTAAAAAAACAAATTACTTGAACTCACAATTAAATACATCAAAACCAAAGGTAATAAATACTCAAAAGTCATCATATCCCACAAATTTGGCTATACTTTCCTATCTCCATATATGTGAGGTTAACTTTTGTATCTGTATGGTAGAAAGACTTTATTATAATGTACTACTGCACATTTCTTTTTTATTTTCAAGAGAATAAAGAATAACAATATAACAACAACACAGGCAGAAACAAAACAAAGCAAAAACAATAAAAATAATACAGGGTTTCAAAGCAGAATGATAGGAATTAACAGTGGCTGTTATATTACGTATTGCTATCTTCAACAAACGTGCCCAGATTACTTGATGTAAGAATGCAAGATTTCTCCCTGTTATAACTGTTTATCTGATACAGCCTGAAGTTGGCCATGGTAGGAAAAAATTCACACCCACTTTTGAAACTGGTTATTACCATAAACTGGGGCTTAGGTAATTGTTTTGTGGATTGTCTAGATTTTGAAAGTAATGGAGAAAATGCTAATAATGCAGCTTGAAGTTAAGAGGTTTTGAATCTGGAGCTATCACATTGTGAGTAGCACAAAATGTAGAAATAGGGCTAGGAATATGGCTCAAGCATGAAAAAGGCCCTGGATTCAAATCCAAGTACTGCTTCCCCAAGTTTAAGAAATATTGCAGTATTCAAAAATATTGTTCAGTTCAAAAAAATAGCCACTTATGCTGAGCATGGCAGTAATCCTAGCACTTGGGATGCTGAAGCAGGAGAATCACTGAGAGTTCAGGGTCAGCCTGGGCTAGCGCGAGTTCAGCCAACTTGAATTGCAGAGCAAAACCCTGTCTCAAAAAGACAGAAAAAGAAAGCCATTCATATCGTTGATAAGTGAGTGAAGTTTTGAATTAGTGAATAGACTAGTACACGTTCATCTTTTCATTTTTGTTTTTTTTTACTAATGTAAGTGAAGTTATCAACCAAAATTGAAATCAGAGCCGCATCTCTCTGAGTTGGTCAGCGTTTCGTCACTGTGACAAAAGCTGAGAGGAACAATTTCATGAAAGAAGGCTGAGTTTGGCTCGTGGATTCTGTGATGTCAGCCCGGGGTCAACTTGCTGCACTGTTTTTCGGCCTCTGACAAGGAAGAACATCATGGAGGATGGAAGGGTGCAGCAGAGCTGTCCACCTCCTGAGAGCCGGGAAGCGGAGAAATGGGCAAAGAGCACTGGGGCCAGGTGTAAGACACAGCCCCTGAGCTCCTCCTCCACACGCTCTCTTCAGCAAGGGCCAGCACCTGAGTTTCCATTCCTTTCCCATAAGGCCATCCAGGTACGAGCTCAGCAAAAGATTAATCCACACATGAGGGCAATGCCTGCATGAGTGCAGCAGCAAACAAGCCTGAACACGTCAGTTTCGGAGGCCGCTTGGCATCCAATGCATAACACTCCTTTAACAGCTGCAGTCATAGGCTGACCACTGACACAGATATCTGGGGAAGAAGACAATCTGTGGAAAGCAATGGGTTCTATTGAACTTACTTTAAAAAGCATTATCTGTTTTATTATTTTAAGAATTATATTCTATACATCCTCTTATTAGTAAAATAGTAGTAAAATCCCGAATTTCATCTGTGCACACTTATTGCCCTGAGGCACTGTGCAACAGACATTCAGAGAAATAATTAGCAACAGTTCATTTTGTGTTTTAGGATGTCCAATGAGAAAGTCTTCCGATTGTTAGAGAGTCCTAATATATTAAGAACATTAACATATTTCTAAATTCTAAGAGAATTCTGCTCGGTTAAACTGCTACCCATTGATCTTTGGGAGTTGTATTAAGCAAATCAGGTTAAACTGTAGCCCTTCAAATCTTTTCCTTTCAGTTGTAATACTCTGAGAGAAATAATTATAAATCTCCTGCAATGTACCTAATTCCTTTCTATCCGAGAAAAATACTCTTAATTCTTGTACTATATGTTCATTAATTAATTTCTAAAGTGTCCCAATCTAAATAAGCCCTATTGCAGGCTATTCCATTGGCCAACAACATGGGTTAAAGTACAAAAGTACATGTAAATTTTTGAAAAGTAGGACGTATGTTTTCTCCTGCACATCATATTTGTAATTTATCCCATATTCCATTGATTAAATTGGCAAGAATATAACCTAGTTATATTTTTTCATCCAAAATGTATAGGCTTTGCATATACAGACTGTGTCACATAAAATGACACCTACTTTGATTTTAATATTTTATCTTTTTTTAGTTTTGTTTTGTTTGTTTGTTTGTTTGTTTGTTTTTCCAGTACCCGGAATCGAACTCACGACCTCGCACTTGCTAGGCAGGTGCTGTGCCGCTGAGCTAAATCCCCAGCCCCATAATGTTTTATCTCGATATTTTGAAGTTGATGCAGTGACAACAACTTCTGGCTGAGCAACAGAGAACGGCAGTTGAGGAGCTTTGTGAAAAGGAGGAGGAGTATCCACAATCAGAGCAGCAAAGTCCCCCTTCTGAAATAAAGCAAATCCTGAAAAAATGGACAGAGCTAGCAACATTTGTAGAGAAGACCCACCCAGACAGAGAAAAAAGCCAATCAATCATTCCATTCACTTGCTTAATGACAATACTATAGCACAGTGTTAAAGAAAAGACAGAAATGGACAAACTTAGTTTTAGTTCTGACAAGGCTGAGACCTAGGAAGCCGGAATCAGGTCCTAGTGGGCTACAGACTCTTCCAAGGACACTAGAGTCCTGAAGTTCTTATCAAAGTGGTTTCTCCTTCTGAATAATAACCACTTTCCACTTGATCCTCTCTTCCGGCAAGCCAAGGACGTCAACTTGGAAGGTGAGTACAGGATGAAATTGTTGTTTCTGGTAAGCTGGGCACTTTTATAACTTTTTGATGAGTACACAAGGAAAATTATTGGTGTTTCTGGCAGATTATGCACATTATACAAACATTTTTAATATGAAAAATTTATTTAAGGGATGTGTTGTGTTTTGGAGTTATTTGCAAGGGGAACAATATAATACAGGACACATATTTTATAAGATTATTTATAATAGTCACCCAAAGAATCATACACAAGAGAGTGCAGAAAATCTGTCCACACACTAAAGACTCAAGAATCCAGCTGAGGGCCTAGATCTCATGGAAATGTCCTGCGTGAGTCCAGCTGAAGACCTGGCACCCATAATAGTGCCTCCCACAAGCACAACTGGAGGCCCAGAGCCCACAAGAATGTCTCATGCAGGCCTGTTTCACAGATCTGCGCCGGGAAGGCCCAAAGGTCAGTAGTGGAATCTAGGAAGTTTATGCCAGCTGGATGAAGGATCTGTGCTAGCAGGCTGAGGGATCTGCACTGGAGCCAGGAAGCAATGCTCAAAGTAAAAACCAGAGATCCCCTGAAAAGTACCACAGCCATCCTCAGCAACAGTGAGGTCCTGAGCGCCTCTGATGATCAGGACAGTTGAGTTCCCATCAGGAAAGCCAACATGACAAGCTTCTCCAGGAGACTGAGCAGTGCACCATCTTCCCCTACAGAGCCAGGAAGCGATGCTCAAAGTGAGGACCAGAGCTCCCCCAAAGTGAACCGAAGCCATTCTCAGTGACAAGATCTTGAGCTCCTTGGATGATGAGAACAGCCGAGTTCATCAGGAAAACCAGCATGACGAGCTCCTCCAAAACAAACAACAGGGGCTGGGGACTTAGCTCAGCGGCAAAAGCACCTTCCTGGCAAGTGCAAGGTCGTGAGTTCGGTTCCCGGTACCAGAGAAAAACCAAAAAAAAAAACAAAAAACAAAAAAAACCAAAACAAACAACAGCTCTCCACAGCTTTTATCAGCTCCCAACGGCCTTCTTCTTCTCCAGGTCTGCCTCTTATGCTGCTGGCAACAGTCCCCAGGTGGGCCTCCCACACCCAGCACCACGCTTACTCAGTTCATCTAGGGGTTATAAGTTGGTCAGCAGTTGTCAGTTCACCACGGGGTACTCTGGGAGATTTGGAATGCATTTTGACTATTTCTTATTGGTAAAATTGTCTCATAACCAACCTGAGTTACAACCCTTGCGAATGAATTAAGTTTTTAAGTCAAGAATCCACTGTACTATTGTAATTTTGATGTAGTTAATGTCACTTTTATCTTCTGAACAATATACTTTAATATAAAAGGTCCATCCAAATGCCTAGGCATAGTCTTCCAGAATGACTTATTTTTACATTTAAATATTTGCTTTATCTAGAATGGTGTGAACTACAAACAAAAAAAAACTTGATTACTCCCATAATGATATTTTATTAAACACCTTTGTGTACAAGTTTTTAATGCATGGCTCTTGGCATTTCTGTAGGATAGATTTCCTGTAGTGAGTGTATTGAGTTAAAGAACATGTGCAATTTTGAGAGACATTGGTAGGTTTTCACGTGGGCTGAAAGCGTTCACATTTCAACAGCAGTGTATGAACAGAAGATAATATTTACTTAAATATCCCTAACACTAAATGCTCCCTCTTACCTTTTCACATTTGCTGATCTAATGCATGCAATGTGATAACTTCCAGTTTTTGGCTAGCTTATTGTATTATTTCACTGAGAACTGTGATGAGAATTCACTCCACTAGAGATGACATTCTGGATAAAATATCTGTAATAATCAGTTTCCGCCACCATCATACTCCACGGTTCTATCCATACTTTAAAGTTTCTACCACTTATCTTCAGGTTATATGTTTTAGTTATATATTCTTTTCTACTTTGAACTAAAATATGTCTCTGATATTATTGACTATACTTTTAGGCTTTTAAAGTCCTAGCATCTAAAATTCAATAAATAATTAATTTACATTTTACTATATGTATAAGCATTTTTATTGTCCATTGGTCATTTGTATTTGCTTTCCTTTGAATTGCTTATTAATGTCATTTAACTATATTTGCAGTTATTGCATGACATTTTGGTATATTATAGATATTATCTTACTCATGTGTCACAAATATTTTCTTTAATTTTTGTGATTATTTTGCTTATTACATTCTTCATTTTTATATAGCAAGTGTGTTTCAAATCTTCTGACTATCCTGTCTTAGTAAAAATAATCATTCCAGTATATACACATGGTAGATAATTCCAGCTTTTCTTTTTCCTCAATGACTTCTACTATACCAGCAATATTTTTTCTACTTGAATTTCATATGTGCAGTCAGAAATTTATTAAATTAATCAATAATGCTCCAATTCAAAAAATAAAGAACTATTTACAACTTAAATTTGGTTTACTTTTTGAAAATATTTTAACTGATGTATAAAGACATAAAAGTTGTACATAATAACAGAGCAGCACGAAGTGTTTCATAATTGTCCACATTGTGTGATGTTGACCTTAAATGTATGAAGTTCCCCAACATCTATTTTTCTCTTTGGAGGCGTTCAAAATCTGTTCTTGTAGCTTTTGGAAATGTACAGTAAGTACATTATCTGTGATTACCATACCACGGCAACAATATTTTTAAGTTAATCATTATTTCCCACATAATAGAATCATCACCTTTGTCATATATTCAGTTCTTTCTGTACTTGAATTTGTTTCACGACTTTCTATCCACTTCAATTAATCCATTTTCTATTTGTAGCATTACGATAATACCTGAATAGGTTATTATAAATGAAAACCATCTGTACTTTAATTTTATTTTTAAATATATTTGATTATCCTTGTGAAATTTATGTGTTACAGGAAATTTAATGCCTTTTTATCACAGGATAAAAGAGAGTGTAACATTGGTGTTTGCTGAAATTTCACTCAAACCATTTATCCGAGGGACAGTGTATATTTGGTATAATGCTAAGTTTTTCAAAAGAATAACTAACATATCAGTTAAGTTTTACATAACAAACCATTCTAAAGTGTAATGGCTTAAAATAGCAATGGCTACTGTTATCTCTGTAATTCTGCCATTTCAGAATTTGGAAGTGACCTGGCTGGAAGTTCTGCATTGGGGCATGCACAGGAAGTTGCACTCAGGCAGTGGTTGGGGGCATGGACATCTGAAGGGTTCTTCACTCACTTGTCTGATGCCTGGGTAGGGAAGAGAACCAGCAGCACTTTATGAAACGGAATATATCGTCACATGCGTCCCTGAAAATTACCATTTCTTACAACACGGTGTATTTTTTGTTCATTCTGTCCTGGATTTTCTGGAGTCTAGAATGATTTTATAGTTTCATTTGTACAGGTTCTGCACATTTCATGTTAAATTTATTCAATATTTTATAATTTTTTGTTTGCAATTGTATTTCTTTTTTATTCTATCTTATTTTTGCTACTATGAAAGACAGCTACTGATGCTTGAATATTTGCCTTAATCCATAAACTCAGGTAGTTTTTAATAAACTCTTTTGAATTTTCTTTGATATTTAGTAATAATAGCAAAAAGAAGTAATTTTCCAAAATGTAACTAGTTAAAGTTTCACCTTTATTCTAGACAGGAAAATCTGAAGAGATGTTTAATAATAATTAAGAGCAAATAGCCTATCCTTGCTCTTTATTTTAAAACAAATACTCTTGTATTTCTGCATAGGTTGATGCTTACTATTGCTTCTGCTTAATAATTTTTATTGCTTCATTAAATTTTTTATGTATACATTATACTCAAAATGCCCCCAGACATTAGCACGTCTGTATTCTTCAAGTAGGTGGAGCACCTGTCTTCACATCTTTGTAAAATATTCAATTTTTAAATGATTATTTCAAATTTAATCTGAGATATTTCTTATTTTATCCTTTTACTCTATATTTTACAAAGGGATAATCAGTTTCCTCAATATTTTCCATTTTACATAAAGAGCCATACTTCTCACTTATTTATCCACCCAGTTGGTTGTTGATTTTTCTGGATTTCAGTTGCAGAGGGCTTGGTAATTCATGCTTCTCTTCCAACCCAGGTTTCTTTAATTTTTAACTCATGGCTCACACTCTCTCTCTCCCCACACCTCTTTCCCTGTCTCCCTCTCCGTCCCTTTCTCTCTCATATTAGTAATGACTTGAGTCACAGTGATTTTAGATGATCCTGGGGAAGATCCTCTCAGTCCTCTAACTTCTCAGTGTGTATTAACATTGAAGTCAGATAATATCACTTCTGAACTGGAGGCCATCCAATAGATCCCTGTAAACTCTCTGCCCATGCTTCTGGTTTTCATTTTCCTTTCTCTGCTCCAGAAAAGCTGACCTTGTCGTGGTTCCTCAAACGTGCCATGCTACTCCCTTCTTACCTAGAAGCCTTTTACACTGATAACCTGGTGATGTGTCACTCATCCCTTAGTCTTGGCTAAACTCTATTTACTTAGAGAAACCCTCCATAATCAACCTATTTAAAGCTGCAGTTGTTCTCAAGTACCTCCTTGGTTTTCTCTGTAGCACTTGTCACTGTCTCACATATTAGATATTATTCTTCTCTTATTTGGTTGGCTTTCCTTCTCATTCAAAATTGGGCAGAGATTCCTACCATCTTTATCATATTCTTTGCTCAGAATGTTGACTAGACATTTCTTAAATAAATACATGACACCACAATCATCAGCAGGCTTCCTAGGTCTCTCCAATGCTGGCTTCAGGATAGACAGATGTTTATAAGGCCACTTAGACCTCCAAAGCCACTCAGAAGAAGGAAAAAAGGAGGAGAAGGAAGAGGAGGAAGAGGAAAAGAATGGGGAAAAGGAGACAGAGACAGAGAGAGAAGCTCTGCTAGATTTTGAGGCTTAACTTTAGAAGTCATTCAGTCACTGCCATTTTGCGTTGATTAAGCAAGACACCAAGGTCCTTGTAGGTTAAAGAAATAAATAACTTGTTTTTTTGTTTTTTTGTTTTTTTCCCCTCAAAAGGATTATTAGAGACATATCTGACTTTCTAATCCCTCAAAAAAGTCTTTTGGAACACTTGTCTTCTCTGTTTTTATCATTTTTTCAGCTTTCCCTTTTATTAATTCCAGCATCTTGCAGTTAGTTAATTTTTGTATAATTTCTTGAGACAAGGTGTAATTCCATTTGTCATTCATCCTTCATTTTCACGATGAAATATTTAAAAATCAAATTTTGTCAGGATAGCTTTAGCAACCTATCAAATTTGATAAGAAGTCTTATCATCTTTTTCATAAATTCAAAGCAATTTAGTTTTGATGCCCTCCATGACTAAGTTTATTTATATATTTATTTACTTTTCTGGTACTGGGAATCGAACTGAAAACCTTGCACTTGCCAAGCAAGGCGCTGTGCCACTAGGCTATATCCGTGGCCCCTAAATTTATCTTTCTAAGAAATCAAAATGTACTAATAATTTTTATTATCCTTATGTTTTATTATAATTGATTTGAATGAAATAAAATACTATAAATTTCACTGATTTTGATCAGATAATTTTTTTGTGTATTATAAGATTTTTATTTTGCATAATATTCTTTTAAAATTGTTTTATTACTGGGAGAATTCCTATAATCCCAGTGCATGCAAAGCTGAAGCAGGAGAATCTCTGCCAGTCCAAGACCAGTGTAAGCTATGTAGTGAGAACCTGTCTCTAAATAAATAGATAAATAAGTACTATTTCATAGACATTCAAAAATGTATATTTCATATATTTTATAGTGTGAAGTGTTACACTGAATTATTTAACTCCTCTTTCCCTTTCATTATTTTTTAAAACCATCTTCTCTGTGAATTTCTAATAATACTTTACATATTTATTTACCTTTTTCTTTGATTTTGGTGCCTTATCTTTTACTTAATTCTCTTTTTTATTCCACCACTGCTTTAATATTAAATTCTGCTAGCAATGTAACGGCACACTTTTTATTTGCTGTTTTCCAGTATTTCATAGCTAGTCTATTTCTAAAGTTCACTGAAGATACATGAACTGGTTTTAATTCAATTTGATGGTATTTGATTGCCAACAAAGAGATTTTGATTTTGGTTGCATTTATTGTGAGAGAAGAATTTATCTTATTATATTCATATTAGTTGATGTCCATGTTTAAATATCATTCTGAGAGGTTCTGCTGTGCTTTCCTGTCTTACTAGTCATTTATTTCCTTTATTGCTTCTTACTTTTTAAACAAACTACTTCCTCCTCTTATATTTTCTGTTCCCCACCCACTGAAAAGTCAAGAGCCAGTATTATCCCTTGTGACTACACTTTCCCACCCATTTTCACCTAGGGAGATAAAATAGGACATGAATAAGGGCAGTTTCCTCACACCAGTGGGTTCCAGACAATCCAATCAAAAAGCTCTCTTATGACCCCAAATCCGGAGGCTCAGTAGGGCACTGTAGATGATCACGGTACAGTCCCATGCTCACAAAATTATCAGCTGAATGTTGTGATTCAGTGATTTCTTTAACAAGGAATTGTACGTGGAGGAAAGAGGGAAGAAAGAAAATCGGGTTTCACATATCAGGAATCCCTGGCTGCCTGTGCTACTTGTACAAATACGTTGGGTACAATTTTAGTCAAAGGGTTCGTGCGGTTTTCCAAGGGTTTCTGTACGTGGCACTTCCTGTAGGCGCCTCTGTACCTGTGTTTTCCTCAGAGCAGGGAGGACTTCACTGAGGTGCTTCTCCTCAATATCATATGACACTGTGAAATCACTCCGTGATTTCTCCATCCTCTCTCCACTCACTTAAACCTATCGACACCAGGATGATCAGGTTCACCCACAGAGAGAGTAAGCGTGGAAACAAGCATGAACCAAGCAGAGAGAGCTTTGTTCATGGGCCTGCAAGAGCCCTCGCTCTCCGGGACCTCTGTGGACCAATCAAATTAGCAGATCTCTTCTTTCTTTCAAAAAACAGGCAGCTAGGAGAAAATATGGGGAAAGATATCAGTTAATTAATAAGTTAATTTTTCAATAGACACTAACAATTTCTATAATTCATTATTATAATTTATATAGATCTTAATTTTACTAACAGTTATAAACATTTTTAGGATACAACACATAGTGTATTCTCGAAATCATAGTTACTGTTCCTCACCATTTTAACAGGGCATCTTACTGTTTGAATTCATCACAATTAATGCAGTTTAATAGTTTCTACTTATTTTTTCAATAGTGGAAATTATTTTTTTAGATTTTCTCCTATCCCCCAAGACATGAGAAACTATTTAATGAAATAGAAGATACTTGTGGTGTGTTATACATGTGTAGTGAAGGGTAGGAACTAAATAAACACTAGCTACCATTAGTAGTAATAGTTTTTCTGTGTGGTAAACAGAAATTATAAATTGTAAGATAACCTGTGTTATACCACTAGTAAGTTCTCTTTGAATGTTCAAAATTATTAATTAACATTTTGGAATACAATATTTTAAATAACTGAATTTAGCTGGATTGTAAACATGCAGGCCATATACTCTGCCTTTTAAAAAATAGAAATATAATAGGAGATGTTATAATTGTCAGAAATAAAACTATACTGCTTGTTTCATTCCCCTGATTTATTTTTAAACTATGTTTAAAAATCTATTTTATAATATACAGTAGAATTTTATGGAAAATTGAAGTCACAGTCACTAGCTTATATAATGTACATAAGTTTTAAAAGTAATACCATGTTTATTTATTAGAAGCTAATTTTTCCTTCTACATCTTGTTCTCTACTAGATCTATTCCATGAGATAGAGTCAGAAAGAAAGAAAATATTACTAAGGTGAAACTCTCACTAAAGACAAAGGAGAAATTACCCTGTTCTACAGGTATGGCAGTACACATGTGTAATCCCAGCACTCTGAGAGCCT
This sequence comes from Chinchilla lanigera, assembly GCF_000276665.1. Lineage (NCBI taxonomy): Eukaryota > Metazoa > Chordata > Mammalia > Rodentia > Chinchillidae > Chinchilla > Chinchilla lanigera. The sequence goes on from NW_004955432.1 coordinate 21,036,794, forward strand.
GAGGCAGGAGGACTTCTAGAGTGCAGCCCAGCTGGAGCAATTTAATGATTTAGAGAGGGTTTTCCTCAAAGTAAAATAAATTTTTAAAAGGCTGGGTTGTAGTTCATTGCAAAGGCCCTGGGTTCAGTCCCAATACTAAAAAAGGAAAAGGAAGAGGAGGAAGAGAAAAAAAGGAAAGAAAGACGAGAGAAAGAAAGGCAAGGGAAGAGAATGAAGAAAGGAAGGAAGGAAGGAAGGAAGGAAGGAAGGAAGGAAGGAAGGAAGGAAGGAAGGGAAGAAGGGAGGGAAGGATGGGGAGGGAAGGTAGGCAGCAAGAAGGCAGGTAGGCAGGCAGGCAGGAAGGAAGGAAGGAAGGGAGGATTGAAGGAGAAAGTCGAGTCTCTCCAAGGAGAGGTGAGGGGCAGCTGTGCTTAATAAAAGAGGGAGGAATGGAGCAAAGAGAAGCAAATGGTGACACAGCTGTGTTCTGACTTCTTTTTCCAGAGTGAAATCTTAAGAGACCCAAAGAAGTCTACACAGGTTGAGGTCAGACTACAGAAAAGGATCTTTCTCTTCACTTCCTTCTGGGAGACAGCAAGAATCCCCCCTGCAGGTGGAGGAGACAGGTGAGTGAGTGTCGCAGGGTAGGCAGTGGGAACAACAGCAGGTGAGTAGATTCTACCCACCCCCATTTTTGCTCTCCTTGGACACAGAAAGGATTTCGAAGCTCCCGCGTGTCCTGAGAGAAAGCTAAACTTAGCTGGCTGATGAAGGAGACAGGAGGAGTTACAAATGTGACCCTGAAGACAGCAATAGGAGACAGGTTTTCTAGGCAAAAGACTTGTCTCATTTTGAGAATTTATGGTCAAGTGATAGCTGAGGTAAACTGAGGCAACAGTGAGAACTACCAGGTCCTGAGTAAGCCAAAAGAGAACAGATGAGCAACTCAGAAATGCTCCAGTTACATGGAGACTAAGGGCCTGGGATTTTGCTCAGATCTCTGCATTCTATCTCTCTTACGTCATGGAAGAGCCAACACCGGTCCAGATATCATGGTCTGGAGGGATACGCTTTCTGTACTGTTTGAGAGCCTAAGTGATGACAGCTGCAGGCTGATCCCCTTGTCATGATAAATGGTTACTGGCAGAATTCAGTGAGTCCCCTCTTAAAATAGTAGCCTATCAGTTATTTTGTGTGTTGTCTTGCTGAAAAATCTCATTGGAAATGTTGAAAGTGAAAGATGAACTATTTTCATACCAATTCTAATATCTCACTAGAGGAACATGTGCTTTATACCAAGAGGACAGGAATCTTGTACTGAGGAGAAGAGATTCTGATTAACACGTCTCAAAACAGCAAAGCTGTATATTTACAAGTTATAGCTAAAATACTGTACATGGATGTAGTAGTTATCATACACAGAGACAAAGAGATTCAGAGCTGAAGAGCTCTTACAGAGTATCTAACCCAAACTCGGAGATGAGGCCTATGAGATCCAAAGAAGTTTGGGTAGCTTGAGTCATGCATCCAGGATAGAAAAAAAAGAGGAAAGAGCACCATCTTGACTTTCTTTCTAGTGTCTTTTCTTCTACTTATCATCACCATTAATTCAAAGACTTCCTTACCCTTGAAAATTTATCCATTCATCTGTAAGTACTGCAAGACACAATGCTTCATGGATTCCTCCTTTTGCAGATTCACTTTTCTGCTTAAACCTTGACTGTAAAAAGAGATTTCTCAAAGAATGACTGCTGGGCAAATTATATGATGATCTTAGTAATTTAGTATCATCATGCCAATATTAGACTTCCTAATTCTTTTTTTTTTCAAATTGCAGATATCTAGAGAATTCTCCATTCTGGTCAAGAAAATTTTATGGTAATGGTTTTGATTTTTAAAGAGACTTAAATGTTTCTCTTAAAAGGAAGACCTAGAAAATTCTTCCACTATTATTAATTCTCAGAAAATAATTTAATTGAAACTAACCACAGCTAATTAAAATGATAATTTCTCATTTTGCTTTGTGGTCCCATGGACTTAGTTCAACCAAATATATATATATATATATATATATATATATATATATATATATATTTTTTACCTCTTTTGAAGATAACTTTGCTAAGGGTCTGCATCCAGGGAACAAGATGAGAAATAACTTCCTATTTCTATTCTTTTCACAAGATAAAAACATCTTGTACCACTTAACACTTTCTGGAAAATTTTACATTTGCTCATGTATGCTTTAATTATTTTACTTTAAATGCTACCACATAGATTTCCTACACACCTTTAAAACAAGTCTTGGTTTATCTGAGTTTATCTTGATTTGTATATATAACAATTCAATGTAATTTAATGACATTTACTGACGTTTAGTCAACACTTTATTGGCCTTACTGCATGGCAGGCTTTACGCTAAATGCTTCCTAAAGATTAATGTAACATATACCATGCAATACTTCCTAATTTTATGAATGAGGAAACTGCTGAGACACAGAGCATTTAAGCCAACAGTAAAACCTAGTTTAGCTACATAGGTCAAAACAAAAATTTTAGTTTGAACCTGTTATGGTTGATACATTGTGTCAACTTGCAGAGTCTAGAGGTTTGGCTAAGTGACTCAGCAGGAAGCCAGGGTGCTTACTTTGTATACTTCCTGAGCCTGTGGAAGAGGAGGGCATGGAGATTATGTGAGAGCTACATGCCCTTAGGTGGGGGTAGCCTGTTTACAATGTAAGGCAAGAAAGAAGCTGCTTGCCGCCATTCCTCCATTTTGCCCTGGCTGCATTGCTGTTCGGCTGCCATTCCCGCATTGCTCTTGTTGCTTTGCTATCTTCTGCCTCGGAGCCAGCCAAGTATGGACTGAAACCTCCACAAACTGTAAGCTAAATAAACCATTCCTTCCTTAATTTGGGGCGTTGGGTATTTTGTCTCAGCAACGAGAGAGAGGTAACCAAGACAGAACCATTACTTAGGGTGTTTCTAGGGATTCCAAGATGAATAAAAATCTGTGCTGTGAAGAAAATTCCCCTACAATGATAGATAAAAATAGAATTATAAAAGCAGCAATGTTTACTATTATGGATATATATAGGCATAAAAATGGGAAAATGAAAAGAGGGGTTTCAGAGGGAGTATCACTGAACTTGTACTCTAAGAATAGGGAGAGTTTTGTCTAAGTAGAATGTTATTTAAGCAAAGAGAGGGGAAGATGTTTCTACAGAGCAAGTATTAGCTGGTAGAATAGTGTAAGTTGTATTCCTAGAAACATATTCATGAGTATGGGTGGGGGGTTAGAAAATAGTAATTAAAAACATGCACATAAAGAGTGAAGTAGGGCCGGATTAAAAATGACATTCAAGGAGAACTAAAGTTCTAAATTTATGCTGGGGGTGGTTGGCTAGGTGTCCCCCACATATAAGAACACCGCAGTTACTTCTGAGTGTTCAGAAGGTGAATCCAGCCTCAGTGTGGAGATTGGATTTGGGTGAGGAGGGTGATGGTAGAGCTACAGTAAGGGCTACCACAAAGTCCATGTATATGAAAATTAAGGTATAAGCAGGGATAATTCCGAGGAGAATAAATGAGGAAAATGATAAGAAATATAGGAAGATTGACAGGCTGCAGAACAAAATGATGCATTCATTTTTAGAAGTAGGACTTTAAGGACAATTTCCAAATCTGGTTGAAAACATTAGTGAAGAAACGATTAGGTTTATGATGTAGAGTGTGATCTCATCAGGACTTACAGCTATAATAGCTGGAAGGACAGAAAAATGAGGGTCAGGAGTCAATGTTCAGTCAAAAAGTCATTTGAAAGACTAGAAATAACAGAAGAGTAGTCGTAAAGAGGGATGACTGAGGGGAAAAAGGAATCCAAAGTCCACCAGGAGGAAAATGTTCAAGAAGGCACAAATGTTTGGCTCTCTGCAGTGCAAAACGGAATGTTAGTGGGCTGAGAACTGTGAAATTGAGCAGTGAATGGAGCTATTTTTCAGCCTACACTCATTTTGTGGCTTGATCCTGTAGACGAAATGTGACTTGCTACATATTTCCCCTAAGACATCCATTTAACTCTGGTACCTGGAATGTTACCTTCATGGTAAAAGGCATTTTTCAGATGTGATCCAATTAAAGGTCTTGAGATGTGAGGGTTTTAGATAATCTAGACAGACTCGATGATGTAATCACAAGTGTCCTTCCAGTAGGGAGCGGAGGGAGGTACGGGCTACGGAAGAAGAAGGTAATATTAGGACTGAAGCGAAGTACTGAGCTGCTGACTTTGAAAAGGAAGAGACCATGAGTCAAGAAGCCGAAAGAATACAGCTCTAAGAGCTGGAAATGGAAGGGAAATGCCCTCTTCCTCCTGACAGAGAGCTGATCTTGGTCTCTGATATGTGCTCTTCCTCCTTATTGAAGCCTAAAGCTAACCGAAGTGGATTTAACACCACACTGTCCAGCACTTTTTGCTTCTAGGATATGAAGTTATTTGCTAACACCAAGAGTGCTCATTAGGTCTGATTTTTCATAAAGGAGGCCAGGAGGAGGGAGGGACGAGGAAAATATGGATACTCATGAATCCGGCTTGTTCCATGCGGTACCTGGCTCCTCGAGAGGGGTTCACCTTCAAGGTGCAAATTTAAAGAAAAGAGAAAAATAAAGGGATGGAGAAGATGACAAAGCACATGAGAATAAAAATTCTTAGGAGGAACAGTTTAACAGAATGTCATTTCAAAAAAGTTTATAAGTAAATACAATCCTTAAAAATAAACAAGTGTGACAAAAATGTTAAGGAAAATGCAAAATGTAAGACCCGGTATAGCAAGACACCCAAAACAAAGCATCTCCTAGATGCCTAAGTGGAAAAAAAAAAAAAAAACTTAATAATTTGTGGTAGACTGGAGAACTTGTAGCCTCTAAAAGGAGTAGCTACAGCCCATTGCTACCAGGAAAAAGGGGAAGATACTCAACCCCAATCCAATTTTCCAGTTTTTAAGGAGAGCAAAAACAGATAAATAAGTGAACTTTTATGTGAGATCTTCTAGTTATTACTCATAGCGAACTATATTCACTTCCTACTGCTGCTATAGCAAATTATCAGAAAGTTGGTGAGTTAAAACATTCCAGGTTTATCCTGGGGATAGGAAGTCTAAAGTTGGGAGGCAGCATGCCAACCTGGCCAGAGACTCCATGGAGCATCCATTTGCTTACTTTCCGGAGTCCAAAGGCACTTGAATCTTGGGGGTCATGGCCCTATCTTGTATCATCAAAGTCAACAGGACAGCACTTTCACATCTGTCTGTCTCTGATGCCACATCTCCTGTCCTTTTCTAATACTTCCAGTGTTTTTCTTACACAGACCTTTCAATTGTCTCAGGCACATGAATAATCCAAGAAGATCTTCCCATCTCCACATCCTTAACTAATTACATATGCAAAATCCTTCCTGCCACATCAGACAATGTGCAGGTGCTAACTACTAGGGCGTGGACATATTTGAGTGGACATCATTTATTCCATCGCAGCAAGCAATGCTAGAATTGTAGTGCGCTAGTCACATTCAAAGCTTAAGTAAACACGTCAGTGGGACAAAGTCAGTTTGCAGGCTGTTTAATTTATGGAACTTTTTTTGAGTTTACATTTTGTTCCTCTCACTTCTTGTGTCCTGTCTTTTTTTTGGATTTGGTACCAGGAATCGAATTCAGGACCTTGTGCTTGCCAGGCAGGTGCTTGTGCTGCTGAGCTATATCACCGGCCTCTTGTGTCCTGCCTTAAATAATACAGGCTCTGACATTTGGGAAAAGAGGATGCAGTAAAGCGAGAAAGGTAACCAGTAGAGTTTGTTTAAATAAAGCTATGAAACCAAGACTACATGGATAATAACTACTTGTGCCTTCTGGTTAAAGACTTTTAAGATACATTTTAGTTAACTGCACTTTGAACTATTTGAATATGGTTTTATGAGGTGTTGACTGCAGTGTGATTTGTGACTTCACCTGATAGAGCTGTCAAGGTACACACCAGTGATTTTCACTTCTAGCAATATTGTGATTTAACAAATGTTAGCATATTGACAAATCTAAAATATTTATTAAAGCCACATCACAGCATGTAGTACATTTTATCTCAATTGTCCTTTCAATGTTTTGTCAGGAGTTTTTGGTATTACACAAAATGATGTAAGATTTCTGACAACAAAATAACCATCCAGGACAAGGCAGATGGTCCTAAAAATAATGTATGTGTTGCTTGTGTCTCAGAAGCGAGTTTTGTCTAAAACAGAAGAAAAAGCTTTTGTTCTCTAGTTAATTACCTCATTATGTTGTAGGTACATAATTCTTCCAGCAGAAACCAACACATTTGAAGGGAAATCTCAACATATTATACATTATATATTCCAATCATGTAAAAATATTAAAGATGTTGACTACATAATAAAGAATCTGTGTTAATACGAGAGAAATTAAGCTTAGGCAACCAGTGTGCCGGTAATGTTTTAATTTCCGCCACATAAAAATCTTCTTTTGTTTGTAAATAAAAAGGGAATATATTTCATTGTGACATGTCCATCTGTTACCTGAGCAATCTATGAGGTCCTGGAGTTAAACACGGCATTTTCTAATGGGATTTAAATTTAGAGCTGCCCTCCGCTTTTTTTTTAATTTGAAGATATAAAACATTTGCTAACCAGAACAACTCATCCTTCTAGCTTTGTGTTTCATTTGTTGTATAGACTAGTTCAGCACCCGTAAGTGCAGATTTACTGCCAAACAGTGCAATTTGATCATATTTCCAGAGAGATCTATTTTCCATACCATATGCAACTTCAAATGATAAAAATTCAGGATGAAGGAAAGGATTCAAACCAAACTGAGACATATATGCCCCTACTCATTTAACTTGACAACACTATTGTCTGTAAATACTGGAAGGGAAAGTCACTTGATGTTCCCTGAGCCTATTTTAGCTTCTGCTCATCTTGACAAGGCTTGCAGGTTTGTCTTTTGAGAAATGTGATGCAAAGCCGTGCCGAGCACCCCTCCTTTCACCAGGTCCAGACCAGGAACTTCAGAGCGGGTGTCTTGGTGAAAGGGGAGTGAAAATCCTCCAGTCCTCTGAGGGAACTAGTTTGGAAACTGCGGCTCTGCAGCGGGGAAATGTGGGAAGAGAACTACTCTCTGAAAACTGGCCATTTTGCCCTTTGTAAGACGCTGCCATTTCTCCTACTCTTAGCCTGGCCATGGTGTTAGGAATGCTAAAAGCCATGGCTTTGTCTGTAGGATTTCTGAAAGAAACCATTTTTCTTTTGAAACAAAGAAAATAATGATTTTTCTGGTTGTCAGTAATATTTCCTTCCCAGAGTGAATGATACACAGTTCAACAAAAACTTTCCTAGGAAACTTTTGAGTCGGGGCCCCTAACTTCTAGTCAAGAATGAAAGCAACCAGGCAGGGTGGCACATACCTGTAATACCAGCACTGGGGAGGCTGAGGCAGGAGGATGGTTGTGAGTTTGAGGCCAGCCTAGGCTACAAAGTGAGTTCAAGACCAGCCTGAACTGCATAGTGAGACCTCATCTCAAAAAGACCAAAAAAGAAAAAAAAAGAAAACAAGACAGCGAACATGTACAGTGGTTTTGCAATTGTTGGTTAAAATGTGTGATGCTTAGTGGCAGATAATTATCTTCGGGCACATTTCAAAATGTATAAAACTGCCAAAGAGTTCAATTTGAGCAAAATGAAAAGATTTTAACTTTTTGCAACATTATTCTAACCCAACCCTGAAAAAGAGGTACCCTCTACTGAATTATGTAAAATAACTATGACCCAAAAGTAAAGAAAATCCAGAAATTGTCTATCTGTATCCAGAGACAGGATCTATTACTATGCATGCACTTTCATTAGGCTATTCACCACCAGTGCTGGGTGTAAGACAAATTATAGAGGCTAAAAATATAGCATTTTTTTCTGCACTTCAGTTAGAGAATTACTACTACTGGTGATATGCTCTAAATTAAAGCAGAAAAGATTTTAGGAAGCTCATCTTTGCTAGTTTACTGACGAGAACACATGAAATACACATTCTAACATAAAGTGCAGTAATTAAATGATTCAGACTCAATTTATAGTGATGGGTTAAAGATTTCTAAAGTTTCAAGTTAATCTTGCAAATTCTTCTACATATGGTGGTTAAATGCCAATAATTTTCTTACTATGAAACTACAAAAATATTAAGTGAATGCTCTCAGAAATAATATAAGAAAGTGATACACATTCACTCAACAAACAATTACTAAGGAAATATTATTTCAATAATTTTTTATACTGTCGCTTGGTAAGGTTTTCTGCCTGGTACTTTTCCAGCTTCCTGTTTGTTCCTTAGCTAGCATTTATTTACAAGCACGTAACACCTTTCTTGTTGAATAAATGAGTAACTCAGAGAACATAAGGGTAACTGTACATCTCTACAATATCCATTCAAGTTAACTTCCAGAGTACGGCACAGGATTTTCTGTGGTTTCACAGCTCGAAATTTAGACCAATTTGCTGATAACTGCTATAGGCCGATTACCTCTTCATGCATCCATACGGAATCTATTTGTTATTAATTATGGTCAAGTCACTGAAGTTTTGATACTAGAATATTGTGAAAGTTTACTGACAGTTGAGTGATCAGGATTTAGAAAATAATTTTCTAGCTTGACGTCTCTTGCAGAAATCTGGTCAGTATTTCTCTAATAACTTTGTGAAGTATTAGTATACAGTAATACAGCTTTATAATATGGATTGTGAACCGTGATGGATTCAGAGAAAAAGGCACAATAATATATACCTATCCCAGCTCTAGGCTGGTTCACCGCGGATAGCAATATAAAATGAAAATATATATCTCCATTATTTCTCTGGGGTTCTATAGCAGCAACTTGAAATGTATTTGAAAACAAGCACTGTTTTTTACATTTTGTATCTTTTCGTTGTAGCAAAGGAGCTTCAGTAGAGGAGAAACAAAATGAACAATCACTTGAATCAGTATATGAAGCAGAAAGTTAATTTTCCTACCTGACATACAGGACATTTCCTTTTCTTCTCTGCCTTCCCCTCCCGTCTTCCCCCTCCCTTCTTCTCTCTGCTCCCGTCTCTCCCCGACCTCTCATTTCTTACACTTCTGCCACTGTCTGACAATGCTTACATATTTTTCTTAAAGGTTCATAATTGAACACAGTGCCCCCGACACGCAATGCTCAATAAAAATATGATAATGGGACAATGAGATCAAGCAGAGAAATCATTAAAATCATTTCTGTAATTAAAGAAAAATAAATCTGGCTTTCACATAGTATAGTCTAGCAGGAAGGTGAACCGACGTGCACAGATTATCCATAAGCAGTAATCCGGTCGTGTCACCCTCTGAACTAAAAGTCTGCCATCGTTCTCCTCTGCTGCCAGGTGGAAGTCACACCTGCGTAGCGTACAGGAGTTCAGGACAGTAGCGGACTGGATAATAGAATTAGGACATGTTTGGAGACCGATGTGCTAGAATTCTACTTCTGCATTGCTTTTTGTCGTCTATTATTCCTCTGATCTTTACTTTCTTCATATGGAAAAGGAGATATTGTGTACTATTTAAGCTACTATGAGGGTCCAAAATAATGTACATAAAGTGCTTCTAAAGTAGGAAAGTTAAGAAATTCTCACTTAATATTGAACTATTGCTATTAATACATAGCTAGCACTATTTTTCCTCTTGTCCTATGGTTACTCTAAGCTCTCCCATCCTGTTTCGCAGCACTAGTGCAATAAGCATATTTTTCTCCTCAGTATGTCTGACTAATCCTCACAAATCTGGAAACTCCTAGTTTTTCCTTAGTGGTTTACTGATGAATACACTTCATCAACTTTTTGGCTCTTTCAAGTAGACTCACTACTTCCTCGGTGAAAATATTATTCTTTATGACTTCATTGTTATTTTCCCATGTTGTATTGCAATTATTTTAACTGACACCTGTTATGTGATAGGTAGTAATAATGTTGTGTTGAAGAAATAAATAAAAAAGAACTTTGGTCAATCAATAATCATTATATATTGTTATACACCATGTATTATCAATTCTAAGTGAAGTAAAGAATGTAAAAAAATAAGAAAAAATATCAATGAGGAAACAAAAACAAAAGGAGGAGAAGAAGGGGAAAGAGAAAAGAAAGAAAAGAAAGAAAGAAAGAAAGAAAGAAAGAAAGAAAGAAAGAAAGAAAGAAAGAGCCATGTAGTATGTAATGTCATGTAGTCTATAATGTTGTATAGTATGTAATGTCTATATAAATCGTATAGTCTAAACCCACCTGGGTGATACAGACAGGAACACTACATGCAGTAGCTGAAATTTGAAGACAAGGCTGCATTAACAAGATACTGTTGAGGTGGAATCATGAAGATGTTACAGTTTAGATGAGAGAGGTAGAATGACAGCCTGAATTCTAGGCTTGGGAGCTAGAAAAATGGAAAAATATTCAGTGAAAAAAACATCAATCATGAAAACCAACAAAGCCTTTTCTAAACAGCTCACAAAAAAACTGAATTGTTTCATCTTTACAATTACTCTGTGAGGAGGATCTTCAGCTCCGAGTTCATTTGCTCTCAAGGACAACCAGGTATTAAGTAATGGGGCCTCCAGAGGCAAATCAGGTACCACTGGGAGGCACTGGCTTTGTTTAAGGGTACCCTGAGCCTGAAAGGTATTGTGTTGGGATAGATAATGCTGATAAGTATGATTCACAATGCGGACTGTAGAATCTGTTCTCTTGTGGATCTGTCCTTCTGCTGCTGATATGTGTAAAGTGCTGAATTTAAAGCAATTTGTAGAAGACAAAGGGATTACAGGCTGGTACTATAAAAGACATGATTATCTTCTCTACCATTAAAAAACAAAACAAAACAAACAACAACAACAAAAAATACGGCTCACCATTGCCCTTTACACAAGTTATATAGCATTCGGCTTAGGATGCATTGAAAGGTTTCCCTTTCAGGATTACCCCTCATGGTCATTACCAGGCCGACAGCTTTATACAAACAGAAAGCAGGGCATCGGTATGTTGATTTGCAGCCACCAACCTGGATCAGGAATCATCCTGACTCTACTATGAGCCTGGACCCTGCTGTTTCAACATATCACAGTGATAGTCCAAGGCTATGTTGTTGGTTTAAATAAAAAGAAAATATATGAGGGTTGTACATGGATTAAACTAGTGTTTGGCTTTGAATTTTGAGACACAGTATGTAATGATTTGCTGCTTAATCAGTAGAGTTCTTGTGTGACTGTCTGAACTGTCAACCTCTGGCCTGAAGTGACCTTGTATAGGCAGGGAGAAGAATTTTCAGGGATCAGAAATTATTTGCTCTTCAAAATTAAAAATTTGGTATAACACAGTACAACTGACACAAAGGGAGCATCCGAGTGCCTTGGTCACTTTTCCTCCTGCTGGGACACACACTTGAAATTCACAGCTTAAAACGGGAGCGGTATAGCCTAGCTGAGAGTTTCAGAGAACTCAGGACTCCCTTGGCAGGCTCCACAGCAGGGACAGGATGGTGGGTGGGCGCAGAGGAGCAAAGCCACTTAGTTCACCACAGCAGGGAAGCAGAGGACAGGAGATGCCACAGAGAGGAGGGGGAAAGGGACCAGACATCGGCCTCAAGACCGTTCCTCCATGACCCACTGAGACTCACCCAGGAGCATGCTTTAGTAATCTGCTAGACACCTCTTAATTCAGTGAAGCTGACGAATCAGGAGTCGTGGTCACAACCCATTTCTTGTCAATTTCACATTCAAACACGTTTTCTTAAACCAAATTTAATTGGCAAATAAAGAGAATAGCAAGCTCAAAATTCCACTTAACGTCATTTCCACCATCCTGCATGCCACCTAAACACAATAATCCCTTCTCCAAAATCTCAAAAATGCCAGCGTTTATCAGAAGTCTGAGCCTCCTCTGAGACTCAAGGCAAACTCTTAGCCAGGAACCATAAGTATCAAAGCAAGATACATGATCCCAAAGTACAACGGTACGGGGCAAAAATTTCCCAGAGAAAAGGGAATAGAGAAGAATTGAATCAAAGCAAGACCGAAGCCTAGTAGGGCAAAAATTAAGTGATGTCACTGCTTATCTAGCATTCAGGGACAATGGTGGCAATATGTGATTTCCAGAGGGCTTGCTGATGCCACCCCTGTGTCCTTGCCGAATGCAGCCCACATGCCTCTCCCTGGGCTGGCAGACACTCACCGGCAGCAGTTTTCCTCAACAGATGTTCTATGTTCCTAACATCTCTGGTTTTCTGGGTCTCTGCTGTACCTTTGACTTCATTCCCTGTGTCTTGCCCTGCTCTCTCAGGAGCTCCTTTCAAGTCTGGGTAGAAACCTCGCTAACACCACAACTTCTGCATGCTGCGTGCAGATCAAAGAAAGCATCCTGCATCACCACCATCAAGCAGACAACAACCGCAGCAAGGTCTGCTGTTAATAGAAGCAGCAGTCGGACCCCTTAGTCCAGAGTTGCTGTCACTTCTGAGTGTGTGGCTGTTTGAGCAGAGTGAAATGATTCCCAAGAAACCAGTTCCCAGGAAGGTCTTGCTCAAGATTAGGGTAAGTGACTCTTCCCAAATGAAAAATGGGCAATTCTTCAATATTCATCCTGTGATTGATTTGGTCTTGCTGATTTCTGAGATGCCTTCCAGGCATTTTGTTTTCCATGTACAAAGTAAAGAACTGGGTTTCTTAATGGCACTAATCTCTTCAATAACAACAACTCCTCTGGTCCCAAATTTACATGTGGTCCCCTTGGGCTGAAATTTAAATGTTTCAAAGTTTTCTGCTCTGCCTTTTACTCCAAATTCTCCCCTTAAGTCTAGCTAGAAGCAGCCAGCAGTATCCACACCACAGCTGAATTTTAGGGTGTCTTTCACTTCCAGCAGCTAAGTTGGTTCAGTCTCAGGATGTGGGTAAAATGAGACTCACACGGCCACTCCTCCCATTGCCAATGAAATCCATGTTTCCCAATAGAACTTCCCAGGCCTAGCTTTACCGTCCACATTCCAGTCAGCATTCTGGTCTTCGGAAGTCTGAACGGAATCAGTCATGAGGGTCTGTATACAGTTTTTAGCCTTCTCTAGACAGTATCACCAAATATTTGTAAACCTTTCTTGAAAATCAGTTCTAAGGACTTTTACACCGCATTGTCGGGTAATGTCACAGCACTGACCCCAGTTTTCTGGTACCAGCTTTCTGTATTAGTCCTTTTCCCTACAATGGGGCACCACTGTTGACATCTACAATGTAAAGGAGGAGAAGCTTAGTGTAGCCCTCAGTTTCAGAGAATTCAGTTTGTGCTAGGTTAGTTCCAAGGCTGCAGCATAAGGGCAGAAGGTACGGCAGAGTGAAGCTGCTTGGTTTATGGCAGTGGAAGTACAGCCACGGAGGGTGCAGACCTCAAAGCCATGCCTCTAGGATCCATGCAGACCCACCAAAAAGTATGCTTCACCGATCCCCTGGGCAGGTCCCAAAGTCAATCACATTGACATATTGAAATTTAAACTGACAAAAAGAAAGTCTAGTTTCTGCAGAACAACCTTGCTTGTGTCAGTAATCAGCTAGGTAACTTTTACAAGTTACCAATCAAGAACGGTGTGATATTGTACGTTGGATTTGCATGTGATTTCATCCTTTTCACATTTCTCATTCAACTGACCCAGAAACTGAGGCTCAGAAAGTTAAAATACATTGACAAAGAGGTTACATTTCTGGTACATGAAGTTCTCAGGCAATTTTTTTTTAATAAATGAGTAATAAATAAATAATCTGCAAGAGTCTTATAGTTTCAAGTCTGTGATCCTCTGAGGCTTTTGGTTTTAGAAGACAGAAGTTTCCCATCTACAGAAGAAATATAAAAATGTGGATTTTTATGAAAACCCACATTTTGCTATGTCTGTATAGATGTACTTAATAAGTTCTAAAAATTGACAGTCTGCCTTAAGTGATTAGGCAGATAGTCTCTAATTCATCTTGCCTGGAGTAATTCCCACTGACTTCAAGCCTTAAATGAGGTATGCAGGAAAATGAGAAATTAGCCCACAGAGTTATAATATTAAAGAATCACAGAAATTGTAACCATAGAGGATTTTGACTAACTCACATTAATTATCCAATTTGTGAAAGAAATAAAAGTATTATGGAGAGCTAAATTTCTGAAAAAGGAATACTTTCAGTCTTTTTTAATGAAGTCATATCTTTCTATTTGCAGCACTTCCTTGAAAAGAGCACACTTTCTGCTGGGTTTTCAGTATCACTGCTGTTGTTGTTCTTCTTGTTTTGGGAATGGTGATCTGTGTTCTATGCTATTAATTCCCTTAAAAAGATCATTTACCTGTTCCTTTAAGGAAATAACTTAAGGTGGATATTGGTGTTTCCAAGGCAAACTCAACAAAACCAAAGCAAGAAATTAAAAGAAGATTGTCCACGTAGTGGGATATTAAGAAATGCCCACTCCCCCAACACACATGTGCAAAAGTGTAAACACAGAAGGAGAGAGGAAGGAGGGGAGAGAGAGAGAGAGACAGAGAGAGAGAGAGAGAGAGAGAGAGAGAGAGAGAAATTTGAAGGATAAATGAGGATTGGTAATAAAGTTTACTGTTTGTGTACTGTGTTCTACACACTGGGAAAAACACTACAATCTTAGTGGTCTAGGTTTTGATGAATTTGATCATAACCAAATCCATCTCATTGGATTGTTCTAAAGGACCATCTCTAAAATCCATCTCTAAAGGATTGTTCTAAAATCCATCTCTAAAGGATTGTTCTAAAGGACCCTTCTCTGCTTGGCTTATACTTACCATTCTATTGGTTCTTTCTGAAAATGAGTAAGGAGTTCAGTCCAAGTGATGTCACTAATTTTATTTCAGTTAAATGATGTTGAAAATTCCTCCCAGTCAGTCTTTCTAATTTAAAGCCTTATTAATCAACACAATCACTTTGTTTACTGTTTTCCTCATGTTCTAAAGTTTTTATTTTTTATATTTTTATTTTACAAATTAAAAAAACTGACAAAATAACAATGAAGACAACGCAACACAAACAATACCTGATCTCAAAACAAAATGACAAGAATTAACAATGGTTGCTACATTACATACTGTTATCTTCAATGAAGTTGCTCAGTCCAACAGACATAAGAATGTAAGATTGAGCAAACAATCAAGGGCAGTAACAAGTAATTAAAAAAAAAAAACATGGGAAATGATGCAGAGCTTCCCCACACAAGATGGTAGGAATTCAACAATGGTTCTTATACTGCATATTGTTATTTTCAGATCAGTCATTCTGGTTACCAAATTCAAACGTGCAAAATTGGTCAAGTTTTTCTTTACTAGAAACATTTTCTGTTTTCCCAAGCCAATGTCTATAATTTCTGTAGTATTAGAGGATTCATGGATCATTTTACCCAAGAATAACAAATAATTTTATAACTACTATGAAATTATTTAGTTAGCCAAAGCAAAGCAAAATTGAGAAGTTTGTTTACAATACTAATCTTCATTTGTATTGATTAGTATTTGTTATATTTGTTTTCATAGTTATGTTCAGTAAATTCCTAAAAATTATTGTGCATAAGTTTGTAAAAATTGAAGCATAGATACTTACAATGATCAAAACATAGTAGACACAAATTTTAATGAATGAAAACATATGTGTCATTTACGTCACCAGAATGAACTATATGTTGGGAATGAAGGGAAAGCAAGAGAGGAGAAAGAAAAGGGGAGGGAGAGTGTACACTCGGGTATGAGTTCTCAGGCTGGATAACTTAGTGATGTTAATTTTGGTGTAGAACATCCATACCATAGGAATTATCAATCCATACCATTTTCTGGTCTTCCAGGGCACACAAACAGGTATGGGGCAAACTCATATAATGTGGGCTAATTTTAGTATTTGGTGTATCTCTGATACGATACATCAACTTGGTTTACTTATGAAAAGGAATTCCAAGGGTTGTCAGTTTTTAACCTGTAGGTGAGACTTTGGATCATGAATCAGCATATTGTAGGTGCCCACAGGAGATCTGGTAGGAAGGACTAAGTCCAGGGGACCACAGAAAAGGTCTAGGGCCGAGGAGTAGCAGGAGGAGGGAATGCCGGGATGAATGAACTATTAGGAAAATGATGATACTTTAGGGAACCTGCAGTTGAGTAGTTTTACAGATTTTTTAAAATAATTGTTGGAGATTAGGTAAGAAAATAGCACACTATTTTCGCAGCCTTCTGTAAATCAGTTTCCTGAAGTCGTGAGGTTTGTGTGCCTTCGAATGCTTGGGTCCAGTGTGAACAGAAAGGGGCCAACTTCATTCCTCATGTCAGCATCAGCTACAGGTAGGATAACACTGACAGGAGGGAACATGACCCTGACAACCCTAGTTCTCCACAGAGAAACACTGGTGTCACAGAGAGAAGAAAATTCCTTGGCTGTGGCTTCTTAGCTGTCATACATTTGATCCATCCTCAGTCCATCCCACTCAACACTTGAATCTTAGAAAGGAAATCCAAATAAACATATGGTAGAAGACTAAGGCAGCTGTTATATACTTGGCAAGATCTGCAGCATCAATTTTTCTAATGTGTTTTTGAACATATCTCTATTTTAGACCTATATGATTTGGAGATCCTTTAAGTGAAAGAGGCAGGTCCAAATCTTGGCTTGAAAATAAGCCTTTAAAAAGCTAGGCATCATGGCACACGCCTGTAATCCCAGCACTTGGGAGACTGAGGCAGGAGGATTATTGTGAGTTCGAGACCAGCCTGGGCTACAAAGTGAGCTCAAGACCAGCCTGAACTGCAGAGTGAGACCCTGTCTCAAAAAGACAAAAAAGAAAAGAAAGAAAAGAAAAGAAGCCTTTAGCACTTTGATACATTTTAATTATCTCTGGGAGATAGCAAAACATAACTGAAAAAAAAAAATAGAGACTCTGTAGTCGGAAAGATCTGACCTCGAATTCAATTTTACTGATTTTTTGCTCTGTAAACCTTAGTTCCCTCAAAACTGAAAACAGTTATAGTCACCTCGCTAGGCTATTGTAAAAATACATACAAATGTGACTGAAGTATCTGTGCATTGTGAGTGATCAAAAATTATCGCTAACCACATCTTGTTTCTATAAAAGTAATATCATCTGCTTTAACTGAACTTTCACTTCAGCAAAAACTATGGACTTCAACACTGACTGGTGGTTATGTCTACGTGTTTCCAAAAGGAAGAGGAGCCTGTGGTTCTTAACGTGTTATTCATGTGGTTAGTTTCCTAGTTAGAGAAAACTAGAATTTACATGGATATGCAATTATATTGGTAATATGTTTTAAATGTGTTTTGAAGACCAATCCAGGACAGCTGGCCTTTTCCCTATAATCAGGAGAAATTTTGTAGTGTTTTCTCACCTCCTATATCTTAGAAGTTCAAAAAGTGACATATAACACATGCAGTTACTGTTGCCAATACAATATGGGAGGTTCAGAATGTCAGCAAATGTGCTACGTGTAATCACCATTTCTCCAAGCCCATGTCACCAGTTTACCTGGTGATCTGTTCAGTTTTTAGTGATTTGTCTTCTACAGGCTATTTGCAGAGCACTCTACACAGGACCTAGAACAGGTTTGGCTTGTATGTGGAAGATACATTACTTCTTTGAATGTACTCTCTGAAAACCCACTGTGAAAGTATATAGTACATAATCTCTGTATTCAGAAAGTTTTATATTTGGTCCAAAGGGTATGCACTCAGTAAGTTATAATATTACTGAGACATTTGTGAGTATTGGAAAGGATAGACACACTGTTGTGCTGAGTAGGAACTGATTATAGTTAGAGAGGGACAGGGAACAACTGACATTTCTGGGCTGGGATTAAAATGCAGCATCGAAACACGTGCATAGAAGTGCTCAGAATGAAATCAGTGTCCACAGTGAAGGGACAAGGGATTGTACGGTGGAGGACAGGACGTTATCTGCCAGGGCTGGTGTGGTCTAGTCAGCATGCACGAAGAAAGACAGGATAAGCTCCATTGGTGAGATCTAAATAGGACCTTCCATGTGGACCCGAGAAGAATATCAGGGGAGAGGCAGGTATGGAGATGCTCCAATCTGGCCTTGAATAAATTCAATCTGAGATGTTAAGAGAACCTTCACTTTTCTTTGTCTCAGAGGCATCTGCATTTCAGTTTGGAGTTGTGGGGAAAGACTTGAGCTGAAGAATGTGACTCAACATCATAAAAGTGGTGTTTTTGGTCATCGGTGGTACAGCTGCAGTTGAAACTGTAGACATGGATGAAGTGGTTGATGAGGAGGTACAAAGGACAGAGAACAGTGAAGATGGATGCCTGGGGTGTCCCTGCCTTTAGGGTGTAAACTTAGGAAGTGGGAGACACTTGAGACACACAAAGGAAAATGTAGGAAGAGACCAGAAACGTACATCATCAAAGAATCAAAGGGGGGAAAGTTTTAAGGAAGAGCTTGTCACTAAACCAGTGGCAAGTTATGTCCGAAGATTAGGCATGACAAAAACAGCACAACAAAAAACCTGTCCTTCCGTTATCACCAGAGGTCACGCATGCCCTTTATGTTTTGTGTACACAGAGCTGATGGATGGAAATGCATTTGTTGACAGTTAGATTCCGTGAAAGGACGCAAAAAGAATGAGGCAGCAGCAGATTCAGCAGTGGTGGAAGGGAAGACTGCTGGTGGATTCCCAAGGGTCTTAGTCTTCAGTGTCTCCTAGGAGAGACACATAGTTTTATTTGTCCTGATTCTCAAATATTCTTCTGCTCAGGCTCCTGTGACAGACTTTGTACCGTATTCCCGTGAGAAGACACAAACTCAAGGAACTTAACTGTCTTTAGCAGAGAAGAACTGAGAAGCCCGTGACACCTTCCTACGTCATGCCTGGCACTGGTGAGGAGCAGAGACCGTCATGGGGAGCAAACGTGGCAGCAGAAACTAGCAAAGATTCACGGAATCCTGGGGTTCACAGCTCTTATTGATGAATAAATAAATAAACAAACTTGTGGGTTGGGCGACTTAAGAATTCAAATGGATGAACATTTGGAGTTGAAAACCCTTTAATATTGGTCCCTGGATCCTCTGTCTTCTTCCCTCAAGATGAGTACAGCTTCTGCCAAATTTACTATTGTATATATTAAACAGGCAGAGAGTGGAGTCTTTACCAAAAACATCTTACTATGCCCCTCACCCTTTACTTTACATAACTTTTCGACTATCATCCCCTGATCATCCTACCTTGTTTACTTCAAAAATTTGTGATAGCAAATATTTTTCCCCATCCTTCTGAGATGGAAATGTTCTCCCAGACTCATCAGTTTTGTAGCACAAGAATGTCTTTCTCAAGCACCTGGGAGTCATCCCTTCAGAATGTAATCTTCAGGAAAGATAGAGCCCCCGTGTCCTGGTCTCTAACTTCCCCACGTGGTAGTGCTCATTAGCAGTAGGCCCAATCACGTGGACAAACTTCTCTCTAACCTGCAGTACACTGTTAGTGTATCACCTCTGTGCTTAAAAATACTCCTCACATTGCTTCAGTGGGATTGAACTCATTCTGTTTCCCATGTTGAAGTTATTTTTATATTGATTGCAGTAGCTTGAATAAAACCTTCCTTCCCTGGTTAATTTTATTTGGTGTAGTTTTTCTTCGACCATTTCAAGAGCCATATTTTGTTTGCATTAGAGTGTCCCTTATATTGTATGCAAACTATCTGTCCCAGGGCAGGTGTAGCACTCACACCCATAGTCCCAACATTGGACCATGAATCAATCCTAAATTCTAGAAGCCTGCCCCATGCCTGCCTGAGGCTTTGGGGGACACCCAGATACAAACCGTAACACGTGGCTTAACAGAATGCAAACCAATACAGCTCAACCAAAAAAACTATTTCAGCCCTTTCTGGAGGTACAAAATACAGAAAACACAGTAATTTGAAATATAATCTCTTAAATATCTATGAATAATTTCTGGGATTAAGGGGCTTGTCGTGCATATTTCTGTATTTCATGTATTCAGAAAAGCAATATTTGGTCCTGAAGTATGAAATCTGAGCTCTAGGACATCCGCTTGGTTTAGATTCAACTGCCTCCTACCTCTGCTGAAGGATTGGGTTATGTTTTAAGAAGTTATGAAATATTTATTGAGGAAAAAGAAGAGTACAAGTGCAGAAGCTGCTTCTCCAAACAAAAGAACTTGGTCATTTTACTTCTATCCCCGAAATACCTCAAGGTGCCAGTCAACATCCCGGGCTGATGGTTGGAAATGAGACCACCCCTAAGTCATATGAGGTCAAAATTAAAATAAGCAAAGTAACTTTGCGTGGGGAGAAATCCGATCATTCAAACACAGCCAAGAGGATTTTTCTGCCAAATTCATTTTCAATAACTGTACTTGCTAGGCTCTGTGCTAATTTTTGAAGGCCTCTGATTTTTTATATTTCTACACCATAGACAGGGCAAATAGGCTTTCATTCTAAATACTGACATTGCTGCCATATGCTTTTCTTTATATGTCGTATGATTCTGACCTGGGCAATTATATCTTCAGGAAACAAACAAACATATATTGTCAGTAAAGTACTTATCCCACACCCAGATACACTTGGATGTTGAACTGAAAAATACCATCCTTGGTTGCCAATTCAACTTCTCAGTGCAATGTAGATGTTTTATAACATCCCTGATTTTCTAGTGGCCCATTTCTGCAGGTAACACTTTTGCGGAGTGTCACGGTAGGTTTTGCAATAACATGACCTTTTCTTTATTTTCACTGAAGAGGATGGCACCAGGATAACCCAAGTTCAGGTGACAGAGAGGAGAGAATTGAATAAGAAATAAGAATGGAGCCCACACAGCTGTTTCCTCCAGCCCTGGGTCATTAAGGCATCAAGGGAATCAGCTGAATGTGTTTTCTATATACACCCCTGGAGCATTATGGAAGAACCACAGAACCTTTCACAGAAGTTTATGAAAGCAAATTTCACACTGGATTCCTTTATCATTTGAAGGGGAAGGTGTAACTTGAATGTCTGAAAAAATCTACAGAGGCTGTGTTTAGGTTTAGTGGGGAAAAAGGAACATACTCCCGACAATCTTCTCCCACCAGGTAACGGAGCCCATATCTCTTCCTATTAAATGTATCCATGAAGCTTTGTGACCCTTCAGCCCAAGGGGTCGCTTGGCATTTTAGCTTCTACATGGGGACACATCAGAGAAGTCCAAAGGAGGAACTTAGAAGCTACTGACTCCACAACTTTACAAAACAGGAAGCCTACCTGCCGTTGGGGCACAAAATTCCAAAATTGGGCAAAGCATTTATGGAGGCATCAGTAAAAGCTTGGGTAAAAGAGGGATGATGCTTTGTACAATCCCCACTGCCCGAGCTTTGTCATGGTAATGAAGAACTGTCCGTGGGAGCTGATGGGGTGCATACGCGTGTGGGGTGAAGGACTGTGGGCGGGACTTGCTGGCAGACTGAATTTTCACATTTGAAATGTCATTTGGGAATCACTTGTGTACTCCAAGTCCCAAATTTTTCTCTTGCTATTAAAAATGATCTGCAAACAGGTGAGTCTGCTGTAAAAAATTGATTTGACAACAGCAATTTTCAGTGGCTGGTGGTTTGAAGTTGGCGGTTCCCTCCACTCTGATATGGTGTGAATAGGACCGTGTTTATCTGCTATGCATGTACCAGTCTGATGAAACAAGTGGAGCGCGTGCTCCCCTTCTGTGTGTCTTCTGTATTAACCTCGTCTTGGGGTCAGGTGAAAATGCTACGGGTACCCACTGCTGTGCGTTATCCGCAATATTGCTTAATGTGCCATCCAGCACAAGCTCAAGTGGATTCACAGTCACCCAGGAAGCATTTATCTGGGTCGAGCTCCGAAAAGAAATCATTTGGATTTGTGACATTTAACAGTAAAGACTAAAAGCTCTGCAAGAACAGAAGTCATCCATACGGGGTGACTGGATCCCACGCATCGAAGTATGAGAGCTACCAGTCCAGACAGGCTGACACGGAAAGACTCTCAGCTGTGGGTCCCAGCTCTTGTGCGTTACCGCAACCCCACCACTTACTGTACCACTTGTCTTTTTGGACACATTTCTCATGAGCTGAGTGTGGTTTTAGCAAACAAACACAAAAGGCAGGGTGAAAAGGGGAAAATGCGGGCAGTGCAAACCATCTTTTAAATGGGAAAGGAACATTCTCTATAAATTCAAAATAAAAATTTGCACCGGGTTTCTGGAGGAGACCCTGGCCTCCTTCTTTCACTGAGGGCAGTCTTTGTTACTGGCTTTGGCTTAACAAGGGCTGTTCCCAGGAGCTGTGGCTGCTGATGGCTACCTCTGAGCGGGCACTGGAAAGTGTACTTGGGATCTCGGCGGCTTTTTGGCCTCCTTGCACTCAACTCTACTCAGAACTTTTGACCATAAGGGAATAGCTTAGACACATGGGATATCTGCATTTGGTTTTGGGTTTCCTGAAATGACAGTTATCATGAAGACAGATGTTTGGGCATGGTGTACATGCATGCTATGAAATAGATCCCTTTGGCCCAAAAGGTGACCTCTAGTACTACAAATTAGTTACAATAAGAGCATCTTTGTGAAACATTCAATATAATACACGTGGCAAACTATACACAAAGCCTTTGGAAACCCCATCTTGTATGAGTACGATTGAGCTACAAGATGGTTTGTGAATTTTAATAAAAGTTAGTCAAAAAGTCTCCCTACACACTACTACTACCAAAAAGAAGTAGTAGGGAAAGAATAATATTGGCCGTTTATATTTTTATTTTACTCACAGGGAATAAAACTGTTTATAAGGTATTTTTAAATAATTGATCGTTCCTAATGCATTTTAACAGCTGTTGGCAAATGCTTCTATTTTGAGAGGGCTTCAGTTGTGATGGAAAATGAAGTAAAGGGCTTGTGTGAGAACTTTACGGGCTGCAACCTGATTGTTCACACTTCAAAGCAAGCCAAGGAAAACCGTAAATAAGGACTAGGCATAAAACTACGAAGGCACCTGGGAATTCTCAGCCCAGCGCTCAACACTCTGCATCTGGCAAGTGGCCAGCCTCTGGGGATAAATCCAGAAAAGCTTCATGTGTACTGAAGCACTGATATACTCACAAACTACGTGGGCAATTCATTTGACTTCCCTGAATACAAACTAGGTCCGGTATAATTCAGGGTTTATCGGAAGGAAACACCTTTCCCAAAAGATACTTCTCCTCTCTCCTGGATGGCTTCCCTCCTCTCCTTTGAAATACTCATTTAGATTTATTGGAATCTCCAGAGCAGTTCTTAAATACTAGCAAGATGAAGATATGCACTGGGGAAGGTGACTGGGTGGGTTCACAAGTCTGAGTCTTATGACAGCCTTTGAGTGAGTCATCTCCCCAAGTGACCACAGCCGTTCACAATGCTCCCTTTGTGCACTGGACGGCCTTCCTCAATGTCCAACAGTATCGGTAGCAAGGTTCTTGGCCTTGCTCGTCTTACAGTAGCACTCACTTGTTTAGGTCATGTGTTCTCCAGACTAAAGCTCTTTGGAGCAGAAGCTATTGTTATAAAGACAGGCAAGAGATCACTTGTGTATTGTTGCAACAGGAAATGCACAGACACGGTAGGATTTTTTTTTTCTATGATAGTCTGGAAATAAAAACTGTTAATCCAAAAACCTTTTATCTTCAAAGGGATCTGAGAGAGGTAAATATTCAATGGAACTTCAAAACTCAGATTTCTAGTAAGTTAGCTAAATTTTCCAGCTTCTCTTTGCCTTCCCTCAGCAGACATTTCCCTGTTACTGGCTTCACCAGAAAAAATAACAGCTTTAAATTCATCCCTAAGCTAAACCCCATCAAATGATTGACAAAATCTTAGCTAACTTGAAAAGTGACTTATATAAAACCTCGTTTGCTATTTGGGGGTATGTTCTGCTCTCAGCAAATGAATGTATCTTTTTCTCCACTGATCGGTGGCAAGGAGTGCATATTCTTCAAAGGTAACCCTTCTTATGAAACTAAATATCCTTTGTGCTACTGTGAGTCATACCTGACCATGTCTTTTATTCTTTTGTGGTTTTGCCAAGGTTCAGGTATTTTTAAAGACCTTGCAATTTTCTAAATAAGGCTCCCAAAATATATCCTCCTTCTTTTGCAGTTTTAAAAGAAGGTATTAAGACTACTCCAGAGCCTGACATAATACCTTCTTGTGTTTCATATCTAATCAGTGAACTTCATAAGACAGCAATGACTTTGATCTTGCAGATTAATATATTCTAATACGCTTAAGGCACAAAATGACATAGGTACTGATGCTAAAATGCATTGCCTGAATATGACTGTGGCTTCTCCTTTTTATTGGAATCTGTACTGGTAAATTAACTTGGAGCACATGTATCATAAGGATAATATTCACGTTGGATCCTCAGTATGTCTATACTTGTGCTAAAATTCTGAGAGACTTCTGCAAAGGTTGTTAGGTGGCTACTGCTGCAGGCCCTCACAGATATCTTTTTCTCCTGTGGTGCCAAACTAGAACCATTATTTCTCTCTGCAGTTCCATCCGTGGTAAATGCCTGTAGACCAGTAGACACTAGGGCTCTGTTTATGACATATATAATATCTATTTTGGTTGTTTGGTTGGTTGGTTGTTGCCTATGCTGTATGTGAAAAGGTGCCCCAACTTACGTCCATGGAAACATGGGGTTCAATTTGCCCGGGTTGAACCCTGAATTCTGCTGTCTTGTAATGCTTGAAAATTGTTAACTGTTCCGTGCCCTCACTATCACAATTGCAAAATGGGACTGATAATGAAACTTGGCTCATAAGGGTTTTGTACACGCGAAGAAGTTAATATACACTAAGTGGAGAGGGCTCCTATTTCTCCACAGCCTCGCCAGCATTTGTTATTGGTTGATTTCTTAATGCTAGCCATTCTTACTGGGGTAAGGTGGAATCTCATGGTTGTTTTAATTTGCATTTCTCGAATGACTAATGATGTTGAACATTTTCTCATATATTTGTTTGCCATTTGTATCTCCTTGTCTGAGAAGTGTGTATTCATCTCCGCTGCCAATTTTTGGATTGGGTCTTTGAATTTGGGGGGGCTATTTTTGAACTCTTTATATGTTCTAGATAGAAGCCCTTTGTCTGAGGGACAGTCAGCTAAAATTTTTTCCAAGTTTTGGGTTTTCTTTTTACTCTGCTGTGATTTCTTTAAATGTGCAGAAACTTTTCGTAGGATGAGATCCCAGTTGTTGATTCTTTCAAGTGTTTCATGTGCAATTTGGTTTTTGTTCAACTGCTGATGGGAATGCAGACTGGTGAAACCACTGTGGAAATCAGTTTGGGGATTCCTGAGAAAACTAGGTCTAGAGGTCCCATTCAACCTAGCTATCCCCCTGCTGGGTATTTTCCCAGAAGATCTAAAAACATCATATCCCAGTGATATATGTGCACCTGTGTTCATAGCAGCACAATTTGTAATTGCTAAATTGCGGAAGCAACCCAAATGTCCATCCACCGAGGATTGGATATAATGGAATATTATTCAGCTGTAAAGAAAGACAAACTCGAGGCTTTTATAGGTAAATGGTCACAACTACAGACCATACTCATAAGTCAAAAAAACCAGACATACATGTGCAAGCACCGCATTGTTTCACTAGTGTAAAACCTGCAAGGGTTAATTTAAACTAGGAGGTATGATAGACATTGTGAAATGATAGGAAAGCACTCAAGGGTAAGGGGCAACTGGGATGTGGGAAAAAGAGAAGGGAAAGAAGGAGAAATTTTGTATGTATGTATATACAGGATAGTTAACATAGTTGATCTACTGTCTTCTATTTCTTTGCTGAAAGAAACTGTCAATGAGTCCTTGATTGATCAGTATTGCATGTCTCTATCTATTTTCATGAGAAACCCCTTTGAAGATATCAATATGTAATACAACAAGCATTGTTAATTTCCTACCACTTTGTTTATAACTGTATTGTCTGTACTGTTCTTTTGCTATTTTGTAAAAGGTGGCCTATCTGTTAATGTTTTCCTCCTTTTATTTTTAAAATAAAAAAAAAAATAAGCCCTCAAAAGTTTAAAAAAAGATATACACTCAGTACTTAGAATAACACCTTTCAGTGTGTATTCCAAATTGACACCTTTCCTGCCAGGAGTAGGTACAGAACTACAAATTCCTGATTTCAAGCTTGGCATTTTTCCACTAAATAATACTATTCTTGCTCAAAAAGTACTGGAAATAAGGTACACTACTGGACTACAGCAATCACTGAGTGAAAAATGAAACTCATTTTCCATTTCATTGATTTAAAAACAGGATCCCGCTTGGGAGTATTGCACGCTGATTGTCATTATTTACAATGATGTTTTGCAAATAGAAAACATTGCATAGAATAACTTGCATACTCTGAGCTGAATAGAATTTAAATTTGACTAAGAAGGAAGACTAGGAAGCAATTCACTGCTGTGTAGTACTGATCTTTCAAAAAAAGAGTTCTAACAGTTTTATTCATAACACCTCATTTGCTGACCTGAGCATTTGGGGAAGGGACAGCACAAAACTGAGCTGATCAAAGAACCTGTTTTGTCTTTGCTTGATCTTATGGGTAGTTTTCATATCTGCTTCCACAGTTCTTCTTCCCTGCAAACGGAAGCACAGCGTATCGTGTTCCTCTTCAGGCAAACCAGTTGGGTCATTTGAAGATTAGCTCCTGTATATTCTGCACAATCACCAAATCCTGTTACTTCTGATATCTCTCTGTGTGTGTGTGTGTGTGTGTGTGTGTGTGTGTGTGTGTGTGTGTGTGTCTGTACATTGTTGAGAGGCAGGATAGGAAGAAGAGGATGAAAGGGAGATGTCTGAGAATCCATCAAATGACTTTTTCTTGAGGTGAGTTAGGCAGCACCTTCCTTCCGCCCCACTTTCTGCGGCAAGAAATTAGCCCCTGGAGTCACTGACTCCCCCGTGGACTCCGCCGGCACTAGAGGAGGTCACAGCGGTGGTAACCCCTCATCACCAACCTCTGCATCGTAAAAATAATTTAAGTCGGCGGCAGAAGCGTAACCTGAGTGGGCAGATCTGGCTCAGTCACTCACAGAGGGGACCACACCTGTGAGTGGGAGAAAGACAGAGCAGTCAGATTGCTCTTGGTCATATTTAAAATTAAATATACTTTCCTTAGGGATAGTCGGGTTTAATGTATTCCTAGGTATGCTCGTTGATTATTCCCAGGTCAGCAATATTTATTTATTAATTTTCATAAATGAGTTTATTTTTCAAACGTGACTCTAATAAAGGCTTAGTTGCTTCAACACACCTTCTGCTTTGCATGTGCCTCCTCCAAAGTTCTGGGGCTGCCAGTGTGGCAGCATTAAGCAGTGGGTCCTTTAACAGGTAACTAGGCTGTGAGGACCCTTCCTTTTAGATGGGATTACGGCTCTTATTAAAGAGGCTTCTGCCCTTCTGCCATGGCTTTGCCGTGTGCCGGTATTAATCTCTGTTGCCTCTGACTTCTGCTATGAGAAGATACAGCAAGATACCACTGACTGCAACCCAGGGCCTTGACCTTGGCCTTCTCAGCCTCTTCAACTGTGGGAAAGAATTTTCTTCTTTGAAAATTACCCAGTCTCAATATTTTGCTAGAGCAGAGCAAATGGACTCAGATTATAGGAAATAAAGCAGGGGGTCAGTAGTGCCATACCAAAATTGCCAATCCAGGGCCAGGGATATAGCTCAGTGGCACAAGCACTTGCCTGGCAAGTGCAAGGTCCTGAGTTCGATTCCCGTTACCAAAAAAAAAAAATATTGCCCATCTAGTAAAAGTGAGTTTTTAATTAAAGAGGAGAGACAAAGAGAATCATGTGTAGATGCTCAATGATCAAAACTCACAGCTAATACTTCTCTGTCCTGTGAGTCATAATTCCTATAATACACATGCACAACCGTGGGTATCATGTTCTTTAAATGGGAAAACATGAGTTCTATTTCTGTTTTGGGGGGACATATAAAGTCGTTATGACCGATGCTGGGGTAAAATCTTCAGGGGCTGTTATGATTTATACCTAGATGTTGGGGACCACAACTTCACAATAGCTAATTTTGCATACTTCCCTATGGGTTGAGTGGAGGCTTGAGATTGTCATCAGTATCACCTTTGAGATTTCCTATTATCTCTTTGGGGATGGGACATCATTCCCACCCACCAAGACTAAAAGAAACTGCAAGGCTAGCTCTTTCTTAGCATAAGATCACGTCCGCCCTCTTGAGTCATAAGATAGCCCCCTCCTCAAATCCCCTCGTCCACCGATAATGCCCAGGCTTGTCTGCCTGGTGGCCTTTTGTCTCTCGGGAGCAAGTGGTCATCCCGGATCCCCGCTGTACTGTTACTCTGTCTCTTGCTCTTTCTTTCTCTCTTGCTGTGTGCTGTAACACCTGGCAGGAGTCTAGAGGCTCGTTGCAGGGGTCCTCGATGTTTAGATGCCCCCCTAAAACTCCGTATGTTTGGATCCAGGGCCTTTGGTAGGTGATTAGATTATGGGATTTAAAGCTGACTTGTTATTAAGAGGTAAGAGCTGATGGAAGAGGTGGATTTATCTTTCTCAACATTCTCTCTCTCTCTCTCTCTCTCTCTCTCTCTCTCTCTCTCTC
>NW_004955432.1:21065640-21121973 GCF_000276665.1 Chinchilla lanigera
TCTCTCTCTGTCTCTCTCTCTCTCTCTCTCTCTAATTTCCCTGCAGCCCTGGCATGAGTTTGTGGTCTCAGCCCTCCTCCATATGTGCCTCTGCAATGCTGTCTTCTGTCTACCTTTAAGCCAACCCATCATGGACTGAAACATGAGGCAAAATAAACCTCTCTTACTTTAAGTTGTGACTGTTGGGTGCTGTGTCTCAGTGCCAGAGAAAGTGACTACGGAAGGGGCCAAAGCAGCTCTGTTTCCATATTCCAAGTATAATAATAACAACGACAATAATAATAATAAATTAAGGTCTAAAAACTATAAGACAGGTGGAGAAAGTTCTAGTTTTTCTCCACATTTACTTGTAGTGCTTCCTAGAAATATGAACTAATGAAGAATTCCCATCTGTCTTAATTTTTGCGTCCATTTTTCTGGAGCACTAAAAATGTGCTTGGTTTCTCCGTTAGATGTTTGTGAAAATATGAAATAATTTTAAAAGCTTCCTGCCCCTGGACCAGGCAGAACCTTCCCTTCCCTGATTCACAGCGCTCATGAAGCAGCTTCCCCGGATGTGGTCATTCCTCACTCGTTCTTGCGCTTTGTCCCGCCTCCTCAGATACATCCACTACTTGGCAGCCAGAGGGAAGTTCTCTTTACTGCTCACTCTCTGCTTCAGACACTACAGAGCTCTCCATTACCATGATGACCATGATGATGATTACGGCAACACTTGGGGAGACCAGTGACTTATCAATTCCCATTCTAAATGCTTTACATATATTCCTTACTTAATCCACAGAATATTTTTACAAAGTAGGTACTATTTTAACCCACAGCTGTAAAAGATTTCAATAACTCTAACACCTTATCTCATTTGAGATGATAATGAAGTCCTGTCCGATGGAGTTGCTATTTTTCCTTCCATTTAGAGAACAAGAATGTCTTGGTCTAAGGAAGCGAAGTGTCCTATCCACGGTTGTAGAGGGATTTGCACGTCTGCTTTGCCCTTCAAAATGCCTGTCTTTCTCCTCCTTTTTTATTTGCTCTGATTAAATCTAGGCCAAGTAACATGCAGATGCTTTCATTTAAGTATACAATTGGGGTAGGTACAGAAAAGTATTTAAGAGAGACTCCCTCTATTCGTTTTTGCATGGTTTATATTGATTCATTACACTTGTTTCTTCATTATCTTTTATTAGGTACTTATTTTCAGCTATTTTCACATAGAATGCAAGCTCCTTATGGACAGGAATTTCATCTTTCTTACCGGTATGTCTCGAGTTCCTATAAAATTGTAATTTAATTATTGATGATGTTATATATTTTTAAATATTTCTGTATAAAATTTTAATAAGCTATTTTATTTTAAAACAATTATGTATAATTATAGGATTCTTGTGAAGGTAGTTTAGAATAGTCGTAGGCTCGGTTTCCTCTATTTACATCTTTCATTTTTATGATACATTTATATATATATATGTTTTGTACTGGGAATCGAACTCAGGGTCTTGTGCTTGCCAGGCTGGAGTGGCACCACTGAGCTATCTTCCTGTACATTTTCATAATTAATGCACCAGTGATTATTATTAACAAAAGTCCATTCTTTTTCTTTCCACAGTTAGCTACCATTTGTCCCTAAGCTCCTTTTGGTTGTGACTGCTTCTTAGAATTTCCTTGGTTTTGATAGTACTGAGAATTTAGAAAACTACTTGTCAGGTATTTTATAATTCCTCAGTTGGAGTTTTCTGATTTTTTTTTTATCATGATTACAGTAAAGTTACGGGTGTTTAGAAAAGATTACAGAAGTAATTTACAGGGGGCTATGCTAAGCATTGAACTTAAGTGCTGTTCAAATCTCATCATACCAAAGATGCGTACTCTCAACATGATTTCTCATTCTGAAGAGATGACGCTGGCGTTGAGCTCATGTCTGAAGTAATATTTGTCAGCTTCTCGGTTCCTTTACTTCTCTTCTCTTTGCAAGAAAGTGGATATGCTCAGCTCACACCCAAGAACTGAGAAGCCGTATTCCATCACTTTATGCATAGAAGGTTTGAGTAGATGAATTAGAATTCAGCACAAATTGGTCTCTTTTCTCTTATTTATTTATTTATTTACTTCCTGTATCACTTACTGATGTCAGTATGAGCTCAGGAATACTTATTTTATACTTTACATGAGAAATCAAAACTATTTTATCTTATTCTCCATATTACTTCAGCTGGCAAGAGAAAGAGATAGCGCTATCATAATTCATGGGTAGATCTGTAGGAATGGGTGTTGTTACATGTAACTATCTGCGCACACACAGAAATGAACTCACACTGAGGTTTGCAGTGCTAATCCATCATTGTCTGGATCAGTTTAGATTCCTCTTCTTGCTTCTCTG
Source organism: Chinchilla lanigera (assembly GCF_000276665.1). Classification (NCBI taxonomy): domain Eukaryota; kingdom Metazoa; phylum Chordata; class Mammalia; order Rodentia; family Chinchillidae; genus Chinchilla; species Chinchilla lanigera. Next base: position 21,068,015 of record NW_004955432.1, read on the forward strand.
CAACCTTCATCTCCAACCAGCAGAAGCATGGCTTCTACCATCCATTAATAATTCCTCAACTAGCAGTCTCAGAATTGTAAACCATACCCCATGCACAACAACTACCAGTGAGGCTGGTTCTTAGGTTCGGTTCCTTTCACCCTTCCTCTTCTCAGACTCTACTCATTGCCAACATTGTTTAGACAGCAGCACATTCTCTCCACCCCAGTCAGGGAAGTTGTTTCATACAACTGTAATATATGCGGATTCCCCGTAACCTCCTAAGTGATTTCTACAATCTTACAAACACTGAGCCTTATTCCTTTGCTTAAAAGTTCCACGATCTTCTCAAACGCTTACTTCTTACATTCAACATATCTTGTAGAACAGCTTAATGATTATAAAAAAAATTCCTGTGCTTCAACTTTCAACACTTCCTCCTATACCTGAAGACATGGTATCACTCATCTATCTACTGTCTCTTTGGTTTCTTCACTCCCAGAAGTCATGTAATTGAAACATAACGTGTGTGTTTTTTGGACTGGCTTCTTTCATATAACAATATGCATTTAAGACTCATCCATCTCTTGTCATGGTTTAATCATTTATTTCTATCACTGAATCATATTTAATTGGATGTAATATCACATTTTATTTATCTGTATAGTACAGTGGTGCCTCGGTTCATGCAAGCTTTTCTTTGCAAACCATTGGTTCTCAACAGAAATACTTGGCAAAATTTTGCTTTTCTTTACAAACTCTGCACTGGGTAGCCAACACAACCAGGGTCAGCTTTGCCACACAAACACAAATGTGGTCATGTTTTTCAAAATTGTAGATCAGGTTCAGTTCTTTGAACTGAGGCACCACTGTACGTCGTTTGCCTCTAGTTTGGGGCAGTTATAAATATAGCTGCTCTCAACATCTGCATGCAGACTTCTGTGTGCGTTCTATGATTAGCTTTGTAAGTAAGCTGCCAGATTATCCCCAGTGGACTGTGCCGTTCTGAGCTCCCATCAGCCATGAGTGAAAGTCTTCAGTGTCCCATATCTTCACCAGCAGTTGGTTTTGTTAGGTTTTGGGGTTTAGCTCAACAGCGGTACCTTGGTTCATCAACTTGATTCTTTCCATCATTCTGGGGGCAGACCGAGTTGGATGAGAACGAGATCACATTCACTGGTTAGGTTCAGTGTTGATGCTACGGGGAAATTTGATTTAGTTCTTATCCAGGATGGTTAGTGACCAGAATCATGGAAAGAGTTAAGCTCATGAACTGAGTAAGGCACCAGCACTAATAGATGGGAATAGAAGAATTTCATTGATGTTTTAATTTGTAATTCCCTAATGCAAAACAGTACTGAGAAATTCATTCACAGGTTCAATTGATATCTATGAATTTTCTTTGGTAAGGTATCAGACCTTTGATATGTTCTGTAAATTGAGTTGTTTTTTTCTTGTTGTTTTGTATATTTTAATTGTAAATCTTTCACTATATACATATATACATATATATGTATATATACATATATAATGCTATATATATACAATATATACTGTATATTGTATATATAAACATATTGTATATATGTACATATTGTAAATTGTATGTATGTATATATATACATACATATATACATATATATACAGCTAACAATTTCTCAGTCATGGGTCATGTTGTTATAGTATTAATAGTGTCATACAGCAGAACTTTTTACTTCATATAAAATGCAAGTTACCATTTTTCTTGGAATTATATTTAAAATTTATGAATAAAAATGTTTATTTTCTTATATATTTTCTATAAAAATACTTTAAATTTAGTTTTTTACATTTAGGCCTATGATGCACTTTTGAGTTAATTTTTGTGATACATTTTAAGTCTGTGTCAATGTTTCTATTTTTGAAGGTAGGCATACAATTGTTCCAGCACTATTTGTTGAAAAGACTGTCCTACCTCCACTGAATTGCTGTTACTCTGTTGTCGAAGATAAGTTGACCATACTTGAGCAGGTCTATTGAGAGGCTCTCTATTCTGTTCAGAAGAATTTTGTGTCTGTCCTTTTGTCAGTGCTCTATTGTCTTGATTGCTATGGCCAAATAGTTAAGTCTTTGAATCAGGAAGCAGTTGTCCTCTACGTCATTTTTCTTTTATAGCTTTGTGTTAGCCATTTGAGGTCTTTTGTCTTTCCATATTAAAATACCAAAATCAGTTTGTCAGTATCCACAAGGTAGCTTCTTGAGATTTTGACTGTGATTACATTGAATTTACATATCAAATTTTTTAAAAAGACAGCTGAATAATTTTGACTGTTTTAATTGAGTGAAAGTCCACAAACACTGATTCTCTTCCTATATGTTGAGTTGTTCTTTGATTGCTTTCCATCAGTTTTTTGTATATGTTTTGCATATGTACATTTGTTGTAAGATTTATACTTCAGTATTTCATTTTCAGGGTGCTGTTATGAATGGTACTTTTAAAAATTTCAAGTGCCAATTGTCCTTTGCTGTCATTTTCTTATATGAACTTTGTATTGTAAGACCTAGTTATTTCCAGTTACTAGTTCTAGAAGGTTTGCTTTTGCTCATCTTGAGATATTTTTTCCATAGTTAATCCTCTCACTTTTGAATAATTATAGTCTTATTTTTTTCTTTTCCAATCTACAAATTTTGTTTCCTTTTCTTGTCTTATTGCACTGGCTAGAAGTTCTAGTACAAAGTTGGCAAATGAGGCTATACTTGCATTATGCTAATTTATCAAGAATATGTCTAGCTTACCATTGAAGTTAGTATTTTTTGTAGGCTGTCATTAAGTGTTGTTTATCAAAATGAGGAAATTTCCCTGTATTTTCTTTTAGTGTATGGTTTTTATTCTAAATACAGTATTTTAGCAAATGCTTTTTCTGTTTCCATTAGGTAATCATATGAATTTTCCACTTTAACTTGTTATGGTGGTGAATAACATGTTTGATTTTCTAATTTTAAATCAGTCTCCCATACCTGAAGTAAATTAAACTTGATCGTGGTGTGTAATTATTTTGATTGTATTTGGTTTATGAAGCATCATTCTTGGATTAATTCAAAGGTGTATCAGTTGGTTATTGAACATAGGGGGGAAGCCTATGTCAGAGAGTCTCTGCTGACCTGGGAAAGGTGAAACTTGGACAGGGTTGATTTCTGCCACAGCTGATGTGATACATCAGACAAGAGGTCTCTGCTGCTTTCTTTAGCAATTTGAACCTGAGATGACTGTCAAATTATACAACATGGAGTTTTTCAGAGAAATTTATTCAACTTTTACTTCTTAGTTTTAGATGGTAATACATTTTCCAATTATTTTCAGGAGAAAAGGAGAGAATACATAAGAAATATGTCTGCCAATCTAGGGAGTCTTATCTATAAAGACACAGTTGTTTTTTGGTGCCAGGAATTGAACTCAGGACCTCACACTTGCCAGGCAGGTGCTGTGCCACTGAGCTATATCCTCGGCCCTAAAGACAGACTTAAACTTAAAATGAAGATGCCAAATATGAGAGAGATAAAACAAATTCCAGTGACAGCTATGGCTGGGAAACTCTGGTGCCTACCCGGATTTTGTAGTAGAAGGAATAACAGAGGGCTACAGTACAAAGCACTGCCTCCATGAGCCAAGTGGTGGTCCTGCTTTGGCTGGGCAGATATAGACAACCCCTCTCATACTTGCTTCCTCTAAGGCCAGATGTCCTGCTAGTTACAGGGGAATCTGATTGATACTCACCAGGCTGCTTATGCACACTTGTCTGTAGATAAACGGGAGATTCACTAACCAGTCTCCCTGACAGGAAAATTTTACCCCTAGGCTATGAGATGCTTATAATTTATAAAGCTGCACCAGTTATTCTTATGATGTTTGTATAACTATATCCAGATAGTATATAGCTGTGGATAGACTCAACCACTACAGAGTGAAGTTGTGTGAATAGACATACCAGCTACACTTACCTGTGTGTGCCGGGGGAGCATGTCTACAGACACAGAGATTCTGCTCTCTGCTGATGGCTAATGCATAAAACATGGCCTTAGTGGTGAGTCACACAGCAGAGATGCAGTAATATGGAAAACAAGTGATGCATTCAGTGTTACAGCTTACAGTTAAACCTGCTCAGCGTACACATAATAAAGTTTAAAATTTCTCATAAAATGACAACAATAACACTCATATTAGGTCACTATATTTGGATATTACACACTCCGCCTTACCCATCTTGTTAGAATCTGAGTAACTTCATTCCTTGGTCATTATTGTATAGTTATGAACATCAGGACCAAGGAGCTACTTAAAAGATAATGACCGTCTCATAACTATTAATTATTTTACTCATGAAGACAGAGGCAAATTGTGATCATGTTCACAATGAAAGCCATTATTCTGCAAAATTAATATGCCCTAATTAAAACGAGTTTAAAAACTCCAAATTCACAGTTATTGATTAATTTTGGCGATTGGTATGAAATAATATTCATCATTTGTAAGTTCTTATGTAATCCAGCTTTAAAAGCTTCTCCTGTGTTATTATATTTCATGAGTAATGTGTACAATTATAGCATCTATGCTGAATTATAAAGAAATATGCTTATGGTGACAACAATTTAAACATCTAAATTTTACTTAATTTAGTACAGTATGAGAAGTATACTTGTAAGTTTGTGAAGGTAGAATGACTTAAAATATTCTCTTTTTACTTTACACACAGTTTTTGCACATGAACAACTTTCTTGACATTTTTCTCCTTTAATGAGACCCAGCAGTAAAGCTGAAGTGTTATTAGAGATCTCTCTGAACTGGTCAGATTCCATATTACTACAAAACAAAGGAAGCATTCTTCTTTTTAACACTATCAGCCAATGCATTTCAAGTGTCTTTCTAAGTAAGGAACCTTAGGGAAATTATTTGTGTCTTATAAATACTGGTCCATACATAAGAAATGACACAAATGATATAGTATTATTGTAGTCACAAGAAGAAATTTGTTTTACTGATTGCAACACAAACTTTGTTTCTTCTTTATATTGATGAAATCTAATTGTTTTTCTTTCTGGCCCAGTGTCCAAAAGACCCCTCTGTGACATACTTTTAACACTAAAGTCATAGACAGTGGCTCATTTACACCACAATTTTGTTCAGGATGAATCAAAACTTGTGGCTTATTTCATAATGTTCAGAGATTCTGCCTTTCAAACTTTTATGTTTTCTTTAGGACAAATGTTTGTTTCACACTAAACTGGATTTTTAAAAAAATTATTGCATTACAGAATTATTTGTCTTGGTCATGAACGTTTGGAATTTTCGTGCTTTGTGACTAAGAGAAGCATTTCACTCGCTGTACCTTGGCCTTGACCCTAATCCAAGCTGTGCTTAAACACACTCTACCAGGCCCTGGCTCAGTCTCTACAGATTAAAACTGTCCCAGGCTGTAGGATTACTTGAATAGCAAGGGAAACTTGTTTAGAAACTTTACCCCATATGTAGGCGTATCTTAATTATCTTTAAAAGTGAATTTGAAGAGTTTCAGTTTTTAAAAACATATTGGGGCCCTGACAGTTTTTAGGTTAGCAAAGGGGAGCAGTACAGCATAGCTTTCAGATGCTACTGATGTTTATATTATGTACACACTAGAAACAGCATAGAGCTTGGAAAGTAATTTTTATTATGGTTACGGAAAAGTCAGAGACAAACTGAAAATTCAGTCACATTTATGTTTCACATATCTCAACTGCAGTAAAGCCTAAGAATCTATTTTGCTTGTCAATACAAGTTTCTGCATCCATAGAAGAGTTTGATAATTAAATAATTACATTCTTATCCAGTAATGATTAGTATTGGAGACTGAAAATCAAAAAGAAAGTAACCATTTTATTTACCTCCTGGATACCTAGTGAATCGCCCAGTGGAAAGACTATAATATCCTTAGTTTAAGCAGCTAGAACCCAAGTCATATTAGTACCTTCTTTCTAGTTTTTTGTCTATCCTTGCAGGTAACATTATCCAGTGCTGGAAGAAACTAGCCAACAATACATTCTTAGTCACATGAATGCATTTTAGTGATTAAAAATTGTTGCTATGTTACAAATCAAATACATAATGAAGTAAAAAGAACATTTTAATGACCTTCTTAAGGTTTAATTTACAGAGGTGGATGGGGTTTTGGAATTGTCTGGAACAGTTCTTTAATTTAACAAGGAAGAAGTTAAGAGAAGTGAGTGACTTATCCAAGGTCACAAAGCTAATTAATTTTGGAACCTACATTGAAACTTAGGTCTTCTCAACCTGTCAATAAAATCAATAAAAGTAAATAAAATCAAGACCTGGGGTGAGTGAGAGGCAGTGTTAACAGTAGTTCCAATCTGAAATCACTCATTCTCTTTTCTTTTTCTATGTTCATTAATTTTTAGGGTATAATCTTCCCAGAGTAAATCAGACAACGTTTGACAGTGTACAGGTTCAGATTCAGAGAAGTTCCAGCTCAAAAGAAAACTTCCCTGGGGAGTCTTTGAAGTCACATTACATTTTCCACTCTTGAATGCGGGCAATTGCTGACCAATTTTTGTCATTATAGATTAGATGTAGTCATCATATACTTTCACACAAATGGGTTTGTATCACACAGATTCTTTGTGTCTGGATTCATTAGTTCAGCATTGATAATTTTATGTTCATTCACATTTGCAGTGGAATAGAAATGCATTGAAGTAACTACAAATATGTCACCACACATTTATTGACTTACCTCTTAAAAGTTGATATCTCCTGGACCAGGGGTGGTGACACACACCCGTAATCCCAGCCCTTAGGTGGCTGAGGCAGAAGGGTCACTATGAGTTTGAGACCAATGTGGGCTACATAATGTGTTCAAAGCCAGCCTGAACTGCATAATGAGACCCTGTCTCAAAAACAAAAACAAAAAAAAATCAAAGTTGACATCTTTCTATCTTTTGGCTATTATAAATAAAATAGTATAAACCTGAATTTCAAGTATTAGTTTGAAACTATAGTTTTATTTCTCTGGTATAAATAAATTGGAGTGGAATTTTGAGTCATTTATTAAGCTTGCGTTTATAAGAAATTACTAAACAATTCCCTCGAGTACCACTTCACATTTTTACCAGTGATGCAGAAGGTTTATTTTTCCATGGTTTTAAACTGAATAATTAATTAATTACTCTTTAATTAATTAAAATTGCCAACATTTTAGTCCTACAATAAGTATGAATTTATTATTTTTTTAAAAAATATTTAGATTTTCTGGACATTTTGCATTTCTGCATGACTGTGAGTTGGACTGTCCATGTGTGCAAAAACCCTCCTAAGAATTTTATTGAGATTGAGTGAAATCTACAGATAGTTTTGAAGAAGATGGCCTTGGATAGATTTTTACGTTAAACACATTTTAGTTTTTATCCTTTTACTTTAGCTTTTTAAATACATCTTATTCTTTAGGTAAGTTTTAGGATTACAGCAAAATTTAACAAGTAGTTTCCATGTATCCTCCTGCCCTAACGTATGATTTTTTGTTTGTTTGTCTGTTTTTTTCCGGTACCGGGAATCAAACTCACGACCTTGTGCTTGCCAGGCAGGCATTGTGCCCCTGAGCTAAATCCAAGGCCCCTGCCCAAACATATGCTTAACTTCCCTGATAATCAGTGTCCCCCGGGAGAGCAGAACATTTGCTACGAGCGCTGAATCTAAACTGACACATCCTTGCCACTTGTACATACATACTGCACAGTGACATGTATCCACCACTGCATTGTTGTGAAACACAGTTTCACTGCTGTAAAAATCCTCTGTACATTGACCATTCATCCTTCCCTCCATGTTAATCCCTGGTGACCAAGATCTTTTTATTGTCTCCATGATTTTGCCATTCCAGAATGTCTTATAACCGAACATGGAAGATCACTTTGTCAGAGTGCCCACTGCTTTACTTTTACTTTCTAGCAGTTCATAGCTAGTATAGAGAAATTCAATTATTTTTTCTATTGCATGCTTTTATTTTTGTATTGTATACTTGTGACCATACTAAACTCCCTTATGAGTTCCAGAAGTTTTTGTGTAAATTTTTACATACATGACCATTTTTTTTTGTGAGTAAACAATCTTTAATTCATCTCTCCAATCTATACTTCTTCGGTGATTTTTCCTTCCCCATTTCACGGACTAGACCCTGAGTACATTACTGAATAGTGCCAGGAGCAATCGTCCTTACCTGTTCATGAATGCCAGGTAAACGTATTTCATTCACAATTGTGGTGATATCAATAGTCTTTTTTAGATGCTTTCCAAAATCTGAGAAATTTTATTTTATTCCTAATCTGCATGCAGTTTTTATTATAGTTTTCATTTTTCTGTCTAATCTTACAAAGCATGATTGAAACATGCAATTTTTTAAAAATTTAAAAATTCATTGCACTAAATAACACATTGCAATTAATCCTGTGCAAAATATTCCCCTTTGCTTCAAACACACTCCCCTGTGTTCTTGCAGCTTCCTGAAGCAGCTCTGCAAGTCCTGTTGAATGGTTATCTTCAGGTGCCCTATCCCAGGCCATCTGATATTTTGAAACCATTTTGATTTTAAGGAAGTCAGAGGTTGAGTAATGCTAGGTGCCCTGGACAAAATGAATGAGAACCCACCTCAATGCTTTCACAAGCCTACATTTCCACTCCATGGGCTTTGGCAGTAGCATTCACTGTATTTTTGATCACACCTAACAACACAAAATAAGATTCTCAGAACCAATTCAGAAACTCAAAAGAAAACTGGGATAACTGTGTTGGAAGCAAGAGGGGTCCTTGGAGGAGAATTAAAGGCAATGTGTCTTTTACTGTAATGACATTTCTAAAATTTAAACCATCACCTTATATTTTGAACGTGCTTGTATGGTGAAGAAAAACAAGATCCCCCTATTTTTCAAGGATGGAAAATAATTGATTTTTGGAAAATGATTGATTTTCAAATGCTCAAGATATCTTGAATACCTGGAACCTAATTTAGCCTTTATACATTTTCATTATTAAATATTACAGATTTGATTTTCAAACATTTTTTTAAGGACTTACATGTCTGTGGCCATGAATATTGTTGGTCGGTAGTTGTCTTTTGCTATAATTTCTTTGTATCATTTTGCTATCTGTATAATATTGGTTTCAAAAGGGAACTGAGAAGTCTGCTCTCTATTTTTTTGCAAGAGTTTATATAAGATTGGTATTAAATATTCCTTAAATTTTGTATCACTTTACCAGGACAGCCACAAAATTCCTTTTAATATGCCTTGTGGCACAGTTTTGCTAGAGATACATTTTCTTTCTATGAACACATCTTTATTTAATTTTTGATGGAAGAGCCACTGCACATAGAACTACAGAGACATATTTTTTTTTCTGTTTTATCCATGCTTTAAAGAGATCATTACCTGGTGCTTACTTTGGCATTGTTTCTGATCTTCTCAACTCTGCTCTTTTCCTTGTTCTTCAATGTATAATCTATTTTTTGCCTTTGGTTGTTTTAAAGATTTCGTCTATATCCTTTATTTTTAGAAACTTGGTTATTGTGTGGTTCTTATGTCTGTCTGTGTCTTTTCATCTTTGGAATCAGCAGGCATTTTCAGTAGCTAGGTACTTGGCTTAAATACATTTGGAAAATGTTCAGCTATTATTTTGCCAAGTGAATATGTTTTTCTTCTCATTTTTCTTCTTTGTTGTTGGGGTCACCGACACACTAAATAACTTGACGCAGTTGTGCAGTAGGTGCTGTGTGCCTGGTTATCAGCTCCGTGGGACTGCAGTGAGACAAAATGCACACTCACATAATTACGCAAAGTGAAAGCACTACTTACAGGTAGACAGCAAAGGATGACACTGTAATCTAGTCCTTTAAATCCTAAGGAAGCGCCCAGAACCCAGCAAGTCTCTACTACATGAATCCCACCAGCCCTGCAGCTGAGGGAACCACGACAGCACTCCACACTACGTTATAAGCCCCTGGGCAATGAGACTTGGGGTTAGGAGTGTTGAAGGACATGCTTTCTTAAGTGGGGCAGGGAGAGAATTCAGGTTATGCCCAGAAGGTCACATTCCCAGGGCATTCTACAGTTATTCCTGAGAGCTACAAATGGGGAAAAGGAGACAACTAGACCAGTTCAAGGTCATATGAAAGACTGTCCTGCAATTTGCCGTAGATGGCTGAGGTTCTAGCTTCCTCCTTTTTTCACAGTACTTGTGATGGCTTATTTTCTACATGTCCCAGTGAAACCGCATGAGTTCATAGCGAGGACGTCAGGGGAGTGATCGGATTGTGGGAGGATGGTTCGCCAGTGGACTAGTCCACCAAGGTGTTTGTAGCTAACTGTGATTCTCGTCGGTAGATTCGTTCGCTGATGGTTCCATAGCTCGGTGTGATGTCAGGAGGTGACGCTTGGTGGAAAAAGGTCAAAGAGGCTGGTCCCTTGGCTGTGGCCCAAGGCACACGGAATATGTTAATGTGTGAGCTGATTTATTCTGAATTAGAACCTCAATATAAAGGTTTAATCACAGCAAATAAGTGGGTTTTGGATTGCAGTTCGAGCACGCGGCTCTAAAAGGTTCACCATCGAGGACTCTATACCCTTTCTCCTCTCCTGTCCTTGTCTGCTTCCTGTCTGCCCTGCCAGGAATTATTTATCCTCTGCCAGGCCCCTCTGCCGTGCCACCCTGCCTTGGAGCCAGCTGACTATGGACTGAACCCCTACAAACTGTAAGCCAAAATAAACCTCTCCTCCTTTAGCGTGTGGGTGTCGGCTATTTTGTGTTAGGTAACAAGCAAGTAGCTAAGGGGGTCATTAAACTCTATTGGATTTTATCAGTTTTTCCATTAATGTAATTTCCTCCTCAGAGATCCAGTCCAGAATATAACATGGCATCTGTACTGTCTTTATCATCTCAGTATAGTCTGTCCTGGTCTGTGACAGCTTCTCAGGTTTTTCTTATCTTTCATGACCCTCGCAGATTTAATTAGTGTGTGAGTAGGTCAGATATTTTCTAGAATATCTTAATTTGTGTTTATATGCTATTCTTTCCCTCATAATTATACTAAGATTATAGATTTTAGGAAATAAAAGTGCAAAGGTGAAGTATGCTTTATATTACATTCTGTCAACTATGCATGAGGTTAGCTCTGACTACTTCAAATAGTATTTGTTGGGTTTCTCTACAGAAAGTTAAGGTTTTTCTCTTTCTCTCTATTGTGAACTAAAGCCTGCTCACATTCATAAGGGCAGGGCATCTATATACATTATTTGGAATTTTGTGTAAGGAAGGCTTTTCTCATATCCATGTTTATTTATTTACTTCAATTGGTTGTATCAGTATAGTCTTGTGTCTATACTTTCTTATTTAGCACTCTGAATAAAACAGTACATCATTTGTTCTGTTGCAAATTTATTTTTTCCAATTTTGGTCAAGGAGGACTTTTTCACATTTGGTTTTCGTGACCTTTAACATGCCCCATCTCTGTATTTTTAAAGAATGTCCTTATTTTCTGGTACTTAAAAATGTTCTAACCTTATTTTGTGTTTCCCTTCTCCCTCCCTCTCAGCCCTAGAAGCAGATATTTGTCTAAGGAACTATGGTTCCTTTGAATAAAGAATGTCATGGTTATTCAGAAACCACAGCTGCTGCTCTATAAGGTTCATTTTTGGCAAATTTTCCCTTATATGATTCATTTTAAATAGTTTTTAGTGTGATGTGATGCTTACAGTTTGACGTAGTTTTTCAGTGTTCAATATGAAGAACTTCAGTGAGATTTTAGTTTCATAAAATTTTCCTCACCAATAGATACTTTTTTCCCCTTAATATGTTTATATTGTCCTTTACCTCCTCGAGCATCTCGTGGCAGACATTTTGGTTCCTTCTGCTTCTGCCATTACACTTGTTGCTTGTGGTGTGTTTCTGTTGACTTCTCTCCTGAGTCTGCAGGAATCCCCCTCCCTTCCACTCATTAATACTTCAAAGTTAGACACAGTACATTTTGGAAGCTGTGTTAAGTTTCTGACATTCCTGAATTCTTTGCATTTCTTGTGTCTGCACTTTGTGAAATGGGTTTAGAGTAATGTTTGCTTTAGGGTCTGTCCACTCCTTTGGCACTACTGTGTGGGAGCTCTCTTAATGCCACGATGTTCAAGAACATCTTTGCATTCCTGGTCAGAACTTGAACAGCCCCCAGCCCTTCTGTCCTTGAAACTGATTTCCTTAAGGCTCACTGCTAACTGCTCTTTCTCCGGCCTGGCCTCATGTGCTCCGTGGTCCTGTGAATATGTTAGTGTCGGGGGAAGGCACACAGACTCTTCTTTATGGGTTTCTGTGGGCTTGCTTCTGTATAGCTTTCTCCTGTTTTCTAATTCTGATCTAATTCTGAACTCCTATGATTCTAAATTCAAACCTCTGTCTCTTCAGCTGGCCTAGATGGCTGTGCTGTTCGGGTTTGCCTACCCTACGTCCTTTTTCTGAAAGACTCCTGCGTGTAGAAAGTTAGGATATTCATACGACTGCCCTAGTCAGTTTCCATCTCTAGGGAGGGTTCTGAACAGCCTATTGCTCAATGCCCTGCAACAGCTGTTTACTGTATGGTTTTAGCTACAGCAGAACATCTCGTACCAGATACACCATCAAGACTAGAAGTGAAAGTTATTTTAAGAAAAAAAAATACTTTTGATTTTTATTGCAAAATTTCTATTTTGATTTTAGGAATTTCCTATTCTCCTAAGTGTCATTTATTTATATTTAGGCAAGAAGATTAATGTAGAAATAATGCTATAATGTCCACATAATTCCCCCAGGTTTTCTTGTTTAAATGAATGGTTTTAAAGGGATAAATTTTACATCTTGTCCTTTAATTATTTGTTTTGAAAATGGTCATGAGTGGAGTTATATAATTCATATAAGGGTTTTCAAAAGATTTGGATCAAAGAAACCAGTGGTTTAAAGCAGAATAATCAGCCTACTTCAAACACACACACACACAAACACATGCGCACACACACACACATACACACACAAAGACTTTATTCTTCTTAAACTGTCAGATTTTTTTTTTTCTTTTTCAGAAACCAGCGATTTGTTAGGTAAAATTGAATGCCAACACCTTTTAAAACATGATATTTTAAGCCAAAAAGTTAAGCTGTGGGAGTTTGGGAAAACTTGCTTTAGAAATATAATTGCTTTCAAAAACATTTTCTAGGACGTGAATGTCACCAAAGGAATAAAAAATGAGGGGAAAAAAGTAGACTGCAGTGAAAGCATTTGGGGAAGATTTTTTTTCTAATTTCATGATATTAAATTAATTCTTTCTTTTGCTTGGATCTTGGCATCTATTTTTTTCCCTTTTGTTTGTGTTCTACCATTAGCTAAGAACCAGCATTCTGACCGGTATTAAAAACAAAAGGGAAAACTCTGAATCCTATTTGGTGATGGTTTAATTGATTCTGTGCCTGTCCTTTAGCCTGCACTGGAGTGGCAGGTAAGGCTGGCCTGTTAAATGCTGATGTGGTGTCAGGGGATTCGTGATCCAATTTTTCACTGGAATACAGTCTCTCGTCTTAGTCTGACATTCTACTCCACTTACCACTGTCAATGTCAGAGGAAGTGTCATTATTTGAACAATAGCATCTTCCAGAAGAAAAGACACCATGTTTACTTTTAAGAATGTCAGTCCTTGTACGTTTAGAAGCATTTTCTGGGGTTAGGAGAAACATATTTTACTGGACTCAATGCAAAACTCTTCTTCAGTGATAGGAATCACAGCTCAATGCCTGGAATGACCTAGAAAGGGGCTGACCAACGTACTACCCTGCCTTCAGGAAAGGAGAACGAATTTTCCTGTTGGATTTTTAAAGATCTTCACGAAGTCCAGTTTGCAGTGACTTTAATGTCCTCTTGTGGATTCAATAATTTTAATTCTGTTTCTTATGTTTCTGGTTTGACATTTTGCAGTAGGCATAACATCAAAAGAATATTTGTAGGCAAATGCAGTATGCACCCAACTTCTTTGGTCTCAGACCAGAAAATGTATGTGCACTGATCCCATTGTGATGTAGTTGGTAGTATTCTACTACAAGGGTTTCAGATACTTTCTGTGAAGGCCCAGGCTGACCACCAGCATGAAAGCAGTACATAATATGGAATTAACGGGTGTGATTTCTTCCCAATAGATGTTTATTTACAAAAGCCAGCTATGGGTTAGGGCTGAAGGACAGTAATTTTCTGCCCTCTTTTCTATTGTTCTGATAGAGCTGCTGCTGGGAAAGACAGCTGTAGGTATATGAGGATGAAGATTATTTTTTCAATATTCAGAATTAAATCCAGGGTCTTTGCACCAAGTTGCTTCCCCAGCACTTTATCATTTTATTTTATTTCATTTCTTACTTAGATAGAGGGTATTGCTAAGTTCCTAAGTTGTTCAAGCTGGACTTGAGCTTGCAGTCCTCCTGCCTCCCCCTCCCAGAATGTTGGCCTTATGGGTGTGCACCATAACGCCTGACCATATGCGGTCCTTTAAATCCTGCACAGATACCCAAGAACGTGCCTTGGACATGGAACATTTCTTAAAGAGATAAAGATGGCCCCCTGTGCTGGATATGTAGCTCTTTATCTGGGAATTTCTTTCCCTGTTGCAGAATTCACTGGTACTCCTTTATTCCACATAGGCGTGTGCTTCATATCCTGCTTGTCCAAGGCCACTGCTGTTTCTGCTCTAGCCTGCTAGGAGCTGAGCCCTTTTCCTACAGTGACAGACAAGAGGCATTGACCGTCTTCTGGTAGTGGCTGCCCAGCAAGATCCATTGGCATGGTGAACCAGCGCTCACTGCTGCAGCTGGTCAAGTTCTCTCTCTGCTCCACATGTGTCCAGTGCCTGTGTAGGTCCTGTTTTTTTCTTGGAAACCATCTTGCTTTTCTCTTTGCTGTGACAAATTCAGTACCCAACACACACAAATTAGAAGAGGAGAGGTTTATTTTATCTCACACTTTGTAGAGGTTTCAGTCTATATTTGCTGGCTCCAAAGTGTGTGTGGGGGATTGGGGCATGGCATGGCAGGCAGCAAGCAGGGAACCTTCCTTTCCCTTTTATCTCATGGAGGCTACAGTCCTATTGGATAGTGCCGCCCACACCCAAGATGGTCCTTCCCGTTATCCACACACAGAGCTATGAGAAGGCAGTCAGTGGACTAATTTAGTTATTGCACACTCTTGACATATGTACGTGTCCTAGATCTGGCCACCTACATAAAAGGGCCGTCAATAAGCACGTGAGGCTTTGAGCAGACATCTAGATACAAGCCATAACAGTAACCCTGACGCTTGAATGCCATGGAAAGGGTAGACATGCCGAGAATTCTGCTCCTAGTGGTAAGCATTGGTATATCACTTGCTTATCTTCTATGTGGTGCTACACTTCCCTTGAAGGTATGAATATGCGCCCCTTGGTCAAGAAGTATATTTACTTATTTCATATTATTTGGAAGGTAGGTTATTTTATATGCATGTATAAGATCAGGTTAGGTAATCTTTAAACTTCTGCTTTTCCATTAATCTATTACTATTCTGTCATACCAAAAGCCTAAAAGTTTCCTGAGTCTATTCTAGGTTAATTCAGAATGATGTATTATTTGTCCATAAAAATCCTTGGTTTTTAGGTCAGGACAAAAAATTACTCAAAAAATCTGACTAAAAATAAATGTGTGGCATGTTTCTCATGAAATAATTGTGAATTACTATGCCATGTCCCAGTATAATACTATACTACTAATGAAGTTTTATATTCAAACCAATGTATGTAAAATTACATAAAAGTAAATATACATGCAGATCTAAAATTATTACTAGGTTAAATGACATTCACAACTAATGATACTGAGTTGTTTTTAGAAAACAAGTTATTTTTCATTCCTCCCTGGTGAAATTTAGATTTTATTTCCTTTATTTCTGTCATTTTGAGGATACTTAAGCAAAAACTTTGTATAAGAATATTTTTGAAAGCTTTTACTTACATATTTAATGGAGTTTAGCAGAAAAAATATGTACAATTATATAGATTTAGATTTTTCTCACATCTATTTTCTGAGTAATGATGAAATTAAATTTTGCTTTAGTTTGTTTTTTAAAATTTTTAATTAACAAATAATTGCATTTATTTATGGAAAAACTGGAATGTTTGGATTTATATTTACAATACCAGTGATTCAATGAGGATAACTAACAAATTTATAATCTCACATACTTCCACATTTTTGTGCCGAAAACATTTAAAATCTATTCTCAGTAACTGTGGAATATACAGTGCATTACTACTATAGTCACTGTTCTCTACCATAGATCACTTATCCTTTTGGTCTCACTGAAATTTTGCATCTTTTATTTAATATTTCCTCTTTCCTGATCTACCACCCCTCCAACATTTTTAGGTTTTACATACAAGGAAGATCATACCGCTTTTGTCTTTCTGAACTTGTTTTACTTCACTTTGTAGAATGTCCTCCATGTTGTTAAAAGGAATAGTATTTCCAGATATTTGAGGCTGATGGAATTCCACCATTTACGTGTACCATGCTTTCTTGACCCATTCATTGGAGGTTCGACACCTATGTTGCTTCCATACCTTGGTTGCATACCTACAGTGAATAGAGCTTCGATCAAGGCAGAAGTGCAGATATCCCTCTTGTACACTGATCTGAATCCTCTGGGGATCCATCCATGCTGTAGTTTGTCTCTCATGACCCCTGTCCTGCAAGACCCGCTATTAAAGGCTTAGGCCAAAGGGTGATGCTTTAGCATGAGCAGCTCAGCCGGAAATTCAGGTCACAGGCCTGGGCTCTCCAGGTGGATAGAGGGACTCAGTCTCTTCCCCCTGGCACACATTTCTGGACATTGGATGAGTGTATTCGTGCTTCCCCGTCTTCCCAGCCTGAGGGGCTTTCACAGGCCCCACCACCAGGGGCAGACGGATAATGGACTGAAACTTCGAGAACTGTGAGGCAAAATAAACCGTTCTCTTTGTAAGTCACAGTCTCCTGTGTTTGTTTCAGTAACAGAAAGCTAACTAATGTATACTCCGTACTGGGGTTACTTGATCTTGTAGTTCCAGCTTTAGTTTTCTAAAGAACTACCATACTCAGCTGGGTGTGGTGGCATACCCCTCGGGAGGCTGAGGCAGGAGGATCGTTGTGAGTTCAAGACCAGCCTGAGCTACAAAGTGAACTCAAGGCCAGCCTGAACTGCATAGCAAGACCCTATCTCAGAAAGACAAAAATAAGGTAAAATAAAATTAAAAAATGAAGAACTACCATACTCTTTCCCATTAGGCTCCGTGGATTTACATTCTTATCAATACTATCACACATTCTCCATTCTCTGCATGTTTTCCAACACTTTCTATCATTCACCTTTTTTTTATAATATCTATTCTAACTTGAATGAAGTGAGATCTCATCTAGATTTTAACTTACATTTACATGATGGTCAATAATGGTGAGCATTTTTCATATACCTGTGGCTGTTTGTGCACCTTCTTTTGAGAAATGTCTATTTAGGTCCTTTGCCCACTTTTTTGTATGGAATTGTTTGAGTACCTCTTATTTTAGATATTAGCCTTTTATCAGGGACACATTTTGTACATATTGTTCTCAACCGCATTTTATTCTTGTACTGTATTAATTATATTCTGTGCTGTGTAGAACATTTTTAATTTGACATAATATTGCTTGTACGTTTTTACATTTGTTTCCTGTGCTTTTTAGGTCATAGACAAGGAATTTTTGCCCTGTTTCTTCTAACAGCTCCACAGTTTTAGGTCTTACACTTAAGTCTTTAATCCATTTTGAGTTAGTTTCTATGTGAAGTTTCTAGAAGAAGTTCCAGTTTCATTCTCCTGCTTGCTGATATCTAGCTTCCCCAACACCATGTGTTGAAAAGACTGTCCTTTGTCTACTATGTTTTGTTGGCATAACAAAGCAGAGTAGACTCTGATTTGATGAGTCAGAGTCTTTTGTGGTTACATTCAACGTCAAAGAATGCTATTTCTGAAGTTAGATTTTCAAATAAGCCCTGTAGGCCGGGGATACAGCTCAGTAGCACAAGCGCCTGCCTGGCAAGTGCAAGGTCCTGAGTTTGATTCCCGGTACTAAAAAAAAAGAAAAGACAGAATCAAGTAAGCACTATAATAAAATTTAGGTTGTGTGATTTGGGTATATCTATCAGGATTTACATTCTAACGTGAAATTTTCATATGGTTGCTTTGATAGGGATTTTCTAGTGTCTGTGAATTGCTAAACTCTTTGGAAGGAAGTGCAATATTGAGGGTATTTATTTGTCCCATTGACAAATACATGAAAACATTTTGTAAAATTTGCTTCAAAATGCAGTTGGATGTAACTTAAACAATGAACACCTATGCAATTTTCCATTTCACTTCAGTCACCCTGCCTGAATTCCCGTTAAGTTGTTGTTCTTATCATGACAGGTAGAGTAAGCATAATTTTGATAATATCTTTATTTTAATCTGCTCAATAAAAAAGACACTAGATTTTTATTGAACCACACAATAGTAATTAGTTATTTTTGGATTCCAGTGGATTAGTTGAATGGGGATGAAATTCACAATGTGCAGTTCCTCATGACAACTCTGAGGCAATATTAATGAATCACAGAGCCAATGCTTCTGTGTGTAAGATGAAACAGAAGACCTGAATCCCAGGGAATGAAGAATATGTTGCTGTACAGTGATCTTACTCAGCAACACTGATGGATACATACAGCTAGTCAACAATTACAAAAAAGATGTAATAATATTACTTGTACATTAAACAAGGAAATGAACCTTATCTGTGGTCCTGAGCCTTTTTTGATGGAAAGAAATATCTTTCACTGCAGTTGAATTAACTCAGGCCACTAAGGGACCATTTAGAATACTGGATAAGGTAATTTACTAACAAACCTCCTGGCCTCAAGAAAGGATTAAAAGATTCAATAAAATTTAACAGTGCATAATATACTTTTATTAGTAAGATGGGAAGAAATGTGTGCTATCGTATTTACAATATTTAGCCTTACCAAGTTTTTGACATGAAACATTTAATAGGATATTATAATTTTTTGCTCAATTTTAAAAAGCTTCACTACTTCTATTTTTGAATTTTATTAGTAAATTTTTGGTCAGATTTCTATGTTTTCAAAAGTCATATACAAAAAGTATCAGCTTGATAAATGTACTGGAAAAGAAGTATTAGCTGTCTTTGCTAAAATACATTGTTACAATAAATTCTGAACATGCCAGTTTATATTAAAAAGTTTGTATCGGAAGAATATAATCATATTTTTAATTTCAAAGGTTGGACGCTTTATCACCTTCCCCGTTACAGGACACAACACCCAACACCCACAATTTTAAAAGGGAGAGGTTTAATTTGGATGATTGTCTAAGGGGATTCAGCCTATTGTCGGCTGTCTCCAAAAACAACAGCGTCGCAGAAGGGCATGGTGGAGCAGAGCTACTTACTTCCTGATGGCCAGGAAGGAGAGGGGGAACAGTGCCAGACAGGAAGGGGCAAAGGACCGGATGCAGACCCACCTCGGTGACCCAGCGTATGCATCCCAAGGTGTGCGCGAATCCCAGGGGCGGATTCCAAAGCCAGTCACGGGGCTGCTCCACCCTAACTCCCGCAGGTGAGTTATGAAACACAGAGGTACCTCGGTTTACAAACTTGTTTTACAGTTTGGGGGAGGACAGCTGCGTTTGCATTTGTGTGGGGAAGATGATCTTAATTGTGTTTGTCACGCCATGCGGAGTTTGCAAATGGCAGGAAAATTTTGCTGTATGCTTCTGTTTGCAAGCTGACTTGTTTGCAAGCAGAAGCACTCATGGACGGAGGCAATACTGAACCCAGTGCTGGATAATTTAGAAAGAAAAAACCCTTCTTTGGGCTCATGATTCTGGAGGCTGCCAGGATCCAGTGGCTGTAGCTTGTCAGTTTCTGGTGATTGCCTTGTGGCAGTTCAGCTCCTGGTGGAAAACTTCAGGGACTAGTGAGTGTGTGTAAGAGTCAAGGGACTAACTGCCCCAAATTGTTAGCTCTTTTCTAAAAATAAAAGCATTTACACGTTCATGATAGTAATGATTATCACTTCGATAGTCCCACACCTCTAAAGGGCTTCACTTACTCTTACTGAGAGTTACGCTGGTGATTTCAGTGTGGGATTTGGTGGGGTCAAACCACAACTGAACAATAGGAGGTATGTACTTTGTAAAAAGAAGTTAGTTCTATTTTACACAGTGACATCACTGCCTACATTACCTCCCTTTCATTCTGATACTAGGATATAAATAGATTGCCTTAAATAAAATGAAAAATAAGGACACCATATTGTAATCATTTCAATCAGATAAAGCCAACAGTTGACAGAGATTTTTTTATTTCACAATAACAACAAACATTTGATTATCTAAAGAGCAGACACTGTCTTCCTCTTTTTCACATGGAATAATACCACTGTTTAAAATTCACCTTGAGAAACACCTTATTTCTTGTTCTAATGACTAATACATGCAGTAAAACAACCACCTTAAAGTTTGTTTGCTGGAATGTGTGTCCCTAAATGGGAAGAAGTGTTACTATATTTATATTTATTGCACAATTATCATTTTAACAATGATGGGGGAATTTTGAAAAATCTATCACCACTCTATACAATGCATCTTTGCTCATCCTTTGATGTCTTTAAGTTTCCTTCAAGCCATTGTCTATATGTAGACTACATTACAAGTTGTATCTGTATAGAGTTACATGTTTTCTTGTTTTACAAAGAATTTCCAATAGTTTTACTTCTAGCTACATTACCATTTTAATATAGTGATACCTCAGTTGTCAAATGGCCCCACGCTCCAACTTTCCACGATTCAAACAGTAAAATTAAAAAAAGAATTCTGCTCGGTGCTTCTAACTTTTCTGAATAATGAACCAAGACTGTGATTTAAAAAAAAAAAAACCTGTGTGGGCTGAGAATGCGTCACACATGGCATCTTGCCAGGACACAGAGGGGTGATGCTTCCCCCCAAGTGCCGCTCTAGCCCAGAAAACAGACAGTGCTTGTGTTAATACCTTAAAACGTTCATCACTGTGCCTTTGTGTGTGTGTGTGTGTGTGTGTGTGTGTGTGCGTGTGCGTGCTTTATTTGTGTGTGATATCATGACCGTGGAGCTAAAGAAAGTTAGTGATACCAGCAGTAATGCTAAGACAAAAACACTGAAAACCACGGAAGAGTTAAAGAAAGAAATCACTGCAAAATTTGTTTGTATCCTGGAAAAATGAATTTGTAAGTGTAATTTTGGGACCTTGGAGCCAATTATTTGGTTTTCCATTATTTCTTATAGGAAAAATATGTTCAGCTCTCCAACATTTCCGTGTTTGAACACAAATTTAGAATGAATTGAGTTTGACAACCAGCATGTCACTGTTTTTGCATATTTTATTGTGCTACTAAACTGTGTGTAGCCTTTACCGTAATATGAAATGTCTGCAAATTTTATTAGTGTAATTAACAGTGCACTGAAATCTTTGTGTTATAATCATTTTTTCGCTCTTTCAACTACTTACAGTGAAGTTACTTGAGAGAAATGACCAAGAAGACTGGCAAAATGCATGCCAAGCCCCACTCTCTGCTGCTTCCTCATAGAAGGGTTGTGTCTGTTAAATTTATTGTGTGCCCTCGTGGGCGTTTCTGTGGTGGGATAAAATCTCTTGCCACATTTCCAGAGTTGTTTGGATGACTTGTTTGGAACAATGAAATATGAGCTGAAATAACAGTGCTGGAGACATGAGACATTTAAAGAGATGAAGCTGCACACCTTGGCATTTCTGTCATGAATACAGAGCGCGCTGCAGAAGCGTTCCTGTCTCACTTTGCATCCTAGATTTAGAGCCCTCGGAGCAGTCCAGCCGGTGGACAGCTGTAGCACACACAGCCACGCGATTACATGGAATACATGCCATATTTAGTCCATTCTGGCTGGGGATTTGCGTGTTACTACATCAAAGCCTGCTTTACACGCTGGATCACCAAATCAAAGCTTTTGGTCATGGTTGTGGCCATTGACAGTAACTGCTAAGCTGTTTTCCAAAAGATTTTGCACAAATGTTTACTGAGAGCAGCAATGTATGGATGTGTCTGTTTTTTTTGTTTTTTGTTTTTTCTTTTTGAGAAAGGGTCTTGCCATGCAGTTCAGGCTGACCTTGAGCTCAATTTGTAGCCCAGGCTGGTCCTGAACTCGCAACTATCCTCCTGCCTCAGCCTCCTGAGTGCTGGGATTACGGGAATGCGCCACCATGCCTGGCTGGATGTGTCTGTTTTATACATCCATCTTTTATCAGTTAGAGTTCAGTCAACTAAAAACATTAATTAAAGGTTTAATTAATTAATGCTGCGATGTAGCTCAGAGGTAGGGCAGTTGTCTACGATGTGTGAAATTCTGGGTTCAATCCTCAACTGCAAAACAATACTACTCAAAGAAGA
This sequence comes from Chinchilla lanigera, assembly GCF_000276665.1. Taxonomy (NCBI): domain Eukaryota; kingdom Metazoa; phylum Chordata; class Mammalia; order Rodentia; family Chinchillidae; genus Chinchilla; species Chinchilla lanigera. The sequence continues at coordinate 21,090,564 of NW_004955432.1, forward strand.
ATGAAAGAAAAAAGTGCAAAGGTTAGGGTAACTACTGGAAGTAGCGAACAGTTTTAGGCTATGAAAAGGATTTTTCACATGCTAACTTTTACTTTGTTATTTAAATATGAAAATATTTTCAAGACTGTGTCTATGTGTGATAACACTATTTCCGACCAAAATTGATCAGTTGGCTCTATCAGATTGTTACTTCCCCTAGGAACTGGGTCACAGTGTGGCAAAACAGGTGTGGAAATTAACTTTCTCTTTCAGATGTAATGCCTTCTGTTGGATTTGAGAGACTGAATTCTTCACTCAGCAGCACTTTCATTGCTCAGCAATCTCAACATACATTAAGAAAAGACCCTTCTGTATTGCAGATCATGTCCACATGCTCCAATCTGCTTAAACAGTTTCACCAATGAGCAGTTAAATTGGTCCAAAAATCAGATATCAATCAAAGATACTGTATCAAAATACAATTTTTCAAATGCAAAACTGTTATTTGACTTTTGACTTTCTTTTGTAAAAGCTTTTAGTTTCGCTTGTGTTAGGGTAACTATTACAGGGGTATACATTACATACAATGGTACTTACCAATTAATAGTAGGCAATTTGACCTGTGACTCTTAGGAGACAGTTAACCGCTGATGAAATCCTGACACAGAACGTTCATCCTCTTATCACCCTGTGCCCTCAGCTCCCTTCCCCAGGACATCCTTGGGCACCTTGGATGTTTTCCATAACTCTTCCCTGTGCCTTCTGTCACACAACATAAAGAGAATTACTGCGTGAAGTTATACAGTATACAGTCTATTGTTTCTTATTTCTTTCATGTAGCATTATTCTTCAGGATTACTCTATGCTTTTAGCAAATGTTGTACACGCATAGTGCATTTCTATTATCCTTTTCTTTTAATGCAAAATTGACTTGTGACTAAATTATTAAAAAAATTATTTTATCATGTATTTTGTAGTTCTTGTGATCATCACATTTTGTGTAGATTGGAATTTCCTCCTGGTACCATATTACTCTTATCTGAAAAATACCATAATTTCCTCAGAATGCAGAACTGCACACTATTATCTTACTTTATTGTCTAAAAACATGTATGCCTTTTCTTCATTTTTGAATGCTTTTTTTGCTGACTTAAGAATTATTGATATGTTTTTTTAAAGAATCATATCTTTAAAGATGTTTCCTCATTGTCTTCTGCACTGCATATTTTCTGGTACAAAGTCTGATGTAAATAGTTTTATTATTTTCCCCCCAATTTAGGTGCCTGTTCTCTGGTTGCTTTTCATATTTTTCATCTTGTATCTGAGTTATTTGATTGTAATATTTTTGGAATAGCTTTTTTGTAAGCTTATTATGCTTGATGTTTCTCTTGTTTTTTCACTGCTTTCATGTAGAATGATTCCTTTGAAATTCATCTATATTGTTAAAAAATCTTAAAAACTCATGCTACATTGCTATTATTTTTTCTTTAAACAGTTAATTTTAGTTTTTCAACAGATTGGGAAAATTTTTGCCATAGTCTTTTGCCTTCACCACTTGCTCTGCAATTCCAATTGCAAGGAAAACCTCCCCAGCTGAAATTAAATGCTCCAAGATCCATTCTACCTTTGCTTGAGAACTTTTAGTATTTCTCCCAAATACATAAACACAGTTTTGTAGTGTGTTTCTGAAAATTTGAAAAAGCATTCTTTGAAATATCCATTAGACAAATTCCGTGAAATATTCACAAGAAATTCTGAGGTCTTCTGAAAGTAATCACTAAAATATGGAAGTGACAGCATGGAATGACTTGAGCAGGCTAGAAGTCAAAATTATGCTGAACTTCAAACAGAAATACAGACAGTGCCAAAAAGCAAAATTGTTTCTTATAGTTATTCTTGCTTCAAAAACTGTAACTCTGAGTATAAATAGCCCTTGTAAGAGTTGTGTCCTCTGGCTTCTGGAGATCTGGAAATCTTTTCCTCAATTCATTTCTCGGTTATAATTGCTCCTGTCTCCTCTAACAGTTTTTGTGATTTCTTCGTATCTCATGGGTGAGGAATTTCTTCTCCCGCAAGTTTCCTCACTCAACTAGGCTATCTAATTTTCATCCTGGAAAACACACAAACTGCGCAGCTCAGATCCTTCACTGTTTTCCATAACAAATTCAGTGGTACACAGTGTGCAGTCCTCCGTGAAAACATTGTCTTCCGAACCTCAGACGCCCCTTAACGGAAGCAGCTGGCGTGGGCAGAGCCCTTGTGTTCACGGTCTCTCCCGCAGGAAGGATCGTCCCCAGGCTGTGCCGAATCTCCAGGCTCACCCTAGCATTCCGCACGGGGCTCCTCCTTATCCTTCTGCACAGCTCAATGCACCCGCTGTCGTGGGCACAGTTTGTGAACATCATTCTTACCTTGGTATAATGAAGAGGACCTTTAAACGTTAACGCTGGGTGTTTCCTCGCGCGGAGAGGCTGTCAGGGCAACTCCGCTGCAGCACCGTTCCTCTTTGCCCTCGCCCTCCAGCACCTTTCTGCTGCGGTAGAGGACCAGGGGGCTTCTCTTGGCCTTGCCCTCTTGCAATCTGACTGGGTTAACTAACTGATTAGTTATTGGCTCCTTTGGTCATAGGAAGCTGTACATTACCTCCTGTGCGTTCATTTTCTATGGGGGGTTAGTGATTGAACTCATTGCATGTGAAAGGTTCTCAGAGAGGGATTCAGTGCTTTCTAGTTTACTGTGTGCATATAGAAAGCCAAGAACTGGTGACGAGGGATGTGGGGTGTACATGCAGTCATAATTATATTCCTCCAAGAGCACACTTTATTCCCGTGGTGCACCTGGACAAATGATACTTGTTCTTTAATGCTCAGTTCTTGGGGAAGTATAAGTACAATTATGACATGTGGAATTAAAAGTGGTTTTATTATTATTAACACACCCTTCCTCATCGAAGAGATAATTAGCTTCTTTATTTTTTGTCTTTTTTTTTTGTACCGGGACTCGAACTCAGGACCTTGAGCTTACCAGGTAGGAGCTTGTGCTGCTGAGCTATATCCCCAGGCTGTTAGCTTCTTTAGAACAGGTATTATACTTCATTTATATCCCTTTGCTTATATAGATTCACAATCTTGAACAACATCATCAGGAACTGTCCGCCGAATGACTGACTGAATCAGGGACAGTAGTTAGTACTGACGCAGAATAATAAAGTAGTACACTGAAAGGAAAATATTCTAGGGTTGAGTAATAAGCACTAAGCAGTACATATTTAGGCCAAGAAAAATTCCAGGTCATTCTGTAGAAAAAAGTATCCATGGATGTAAAGGTGGAAAGTGGAATCTCACGTGGTACACTAAGCAAACTAACTTGCTTTGGTGGAAGTTACATTTTGAGAAATTTCAAGGAATTAATTTAAATGTATTGTATGAGCTAAATTACCCAGAGCCATGCTAAATATTTTTAGACTCAATGTAATCGACAATAGAGAATTACTAATATGATTCAATTATTGCATCTTTTCACCAGCCAGTCATCCAGATGCTTTGAAAACATTTACCTTTATTCCTTGCATTTAATCAGTACCTAGAAATGGCCATATCCACCGAGTAATATAAATTAAGGAAGCCTGAAAACAGTCTTATCTTATAATCTGGCAATTCAAGTCTCCCTAAGGTTGCTTTTCTCGCTGTCTTACTCTCTGAACGCTGGGTCTCTGAACCTGCCTGCAAATACAATCACCCACCTCTTTTGCTTTTGATTCTATTGGCATAGAGCCCCAAAACAGTAGAGGCTCACAGTCTCACACAGAGGCTACCAAAATGATCCAAATACAGTAAAGAAAGCTTGTAGATGTGTTGGAGGAAAGAGCAAAGAACTAGACAAGACAGGCAATTCTGTAGAAGAGCTGATACAAGACTTGATAACGTCTAGGACAGTTGTGTTGTGTCCATAAGAAAATGATGTGTGACTGACGGTAGTGGCAGAGTGAAAACCAATGTGAGGCGGCTTAAAGACAAACTATGAGGGACTGGGGATTTAGCTCAGCGGCACAGCGCCTGCCTGGCAAGCGCAAGGTCGTGAGTTCAATTCCCGGTACCAGAAAAAAAACAAAAAAGAAAAAAAAAGACAAACTATGAGCTAGGGCTCACAGATTTAAGGTGATAGCATAGCATTCACAAGGAGCATAGCATAATACGGTACACTGAAGTAGAGATTCCTCAGGAGAACACAAGGAGAAAGAATCAAGTGCAGAGAAAGGATGCATACAAGTGTAGAGGTGATAATTAAAGGTACGAGGCTAGACGGCCTCTTTCTGTGAGAACGTGGATGAAGAAAACCAGAGATACCATGCTTATATTTGATCCTTAAATGAATAAATTAATTCCAATTTGTCGTTCTGGTTGGCTTCCTTCATTTCTTGCTTTCTTTTTGTTTTTGTTTTTCTGAGAAAAAAGATTTATTATGTAGTCTGAGCTGGCCTCGAACTTGCTAAACTGTCCCGCTGGCCTTGAGCTAGAGAGCCTTCTCCTCAGCCATGGTAATACGAGTGCTGGTACTGCGGGCAAGCATCACCACGCTTGGCTCTCATCAGACTAACTGAAAACTTTTCTTTATACGACGATCATAAGCCAAAGCACTTAGACCATTTGTTAGAAGCCATGAGAAGAAAAGAAGAAAATTGGTCCCCAGCGGCAGAGATCTTTAAACAAAAACAATGTGCACCGATCCGTCTGAGGAGCTAGGGTCATGAAAATAAGTTGAGATCTTCCCACAGAAACCTGCCAGCAGTCAGAGTGTATTTAGCAGGTCTCTGAAAGAGAAGAAAGAAAAAAACTCTAAAAATGAACTTCACAAAAAATTCTTAATTATCGCCGAGGAGCAGAAGGTTTCCAGAAGAGGAAAGCGTGTAGACAGTCAAGGGACCATCCGTGTGCTCCTGGAAGATGCAACAGCTCTGCTGGGACCCGTAGAGAACGTGGTGTCCCAGGAATCTGGGGCCAGGGCTCCAGGCAGAGAGTGCAATGAAAAGGTAGCTGACCTTACCTGAGGCAAAGCGGGAGGACCTCACAGGTGTCCCTGCACTTCCCACACCCTCCTGAGGAAGAGTAATTACACAAGTGAAGTTGTCCTTTCCTAAAACACTTGATATAACTAAAGTTTAGAGAAGTATGGACTTGCTTTTCAATAAATTGCTAGTAGAACTTCAGAATGGAGTAAGCCCTATCATATACAAATGATATAGCAAAGCAGCAAAACACTGGAAAAAATAGAAATCTTCGTCTCTAGGTGGTTAAATAAGCTGTGCTACACTCACACAACGTCTGGGTTGCTATGTGAACATAAGTCATTGCTGGCAACTGCTGCACATACCCCATGTTATTATATATTCCTTCTTCCAATGAGGGACACCCAGATTTCACCCAAGTCCCCTGCATTACTAAGAATGCTGTTATCAGGAATGATGTTACAAATAGTTAAAATTGGTTCATTACAGACCCTGTCCAATCAGAACAGACTCTAGTCTTAGTATGGAGAAAGTTTTCTGGAAATCACTACTGGGCAGATTCTTTCAACAGCCTGTTTGTAATTCAATGTTTTAATAATAAGTGTGTCATGCTGGAACTTAGTGGCATATTTATGGCTTTGACTAAGGGACATACTTATACGCACTCCTTACGTGGGAATTGTTTTTGCAACTAAAAGCTGGAGTGAAGTTGGCATGTTGTTCTTGGTATGCTTTCTGGAAGGTTTTTACCAGCTGACACACCCATGGGTGGCAGGTTGTGTACACCTGCACATTCTTCCCACCACTTGTAAATCTAAAAAGGGTTAGGTGTTACATCATTAATTACCATGTCTCTAAGATCTAATCATCTTGAGAGGATTTTGGGTTTTACATTGGGTCAATTGTTCCATCCCTCTGATCATTTTCCTATTGAAAGTATTTGTTGATTATTAGGAATTAATAATATGAATATTAAAATTTTATTGTCATTGATGATGCAAATTTATTCTCCTTTATAATTATTGTGCCCTTCCTTGGAGGCAAATTTTTTATTTTGTGAATTTATACAATTTTTTTTACAAAATTACTTATAGTCTTATTTAAGTAATTGTGTATTACCTAAGACAAAAAGTAGTTTCCAAGACTTATTTTCTTGTAGGATTCATGGTATGAGAATATTTTAATCTATTAATAAAATATCTACTTTGGAACAAAGTGGTAACTCACAAAATGTCCCAAAAGCTCTTGGCTTAGTTAAAGGTCATAATTCATTTCTGGCATTTTATAGTGAATAATTTCAGCTACACAGAAAAATTGAAGAGCTCTTCTAATAAACATTGACACACAGCCTATGTGAGGTAAATGTAAGCATTTTGCCATATTTAACTGCAGTTTTATTTCTTAGACTGTATCTCATTGAGAATATTGTCAGAGCGTTCAGTTTAGATAATATTGCAGAGAATCCTCAGTGTGTATGTTTGCATGTTACTAATTAGACATATAAATGGGATGATTTGTTTAAACTTGTTACAAACTTGTAGATATAGATTTCAAAAGTCAAAAATAAATGATGTGTGAATGAAATCTGTAGTCATCACTCTTGTCTCTATGCTGTCAGCTTCCTCCCTTGTAAGCAAGCATTTTTATTACTTTTATACAATTGCTCTTAACAAAAACAAGGTAGTTCTTACACGTATTTCTATTTTCCTTTCTTTCATTCATGAAAAGTCATAGAATACTCATTGTCCTGTACTGTAACTTCTCCTCCCAAATAGTAATATCATATATATTTCCATTTATATTTTTTATTTCACATATTACATAATCCACCTGTATCACATTATATAGAGATAATAATAAAAATCATAGTTTAAAATTAACCTAGTTAAACTAGAATACTAATGAACATTTTGGTTACTTTGAGTTTTATACATAGAGGTACATTCTCAGGGAAAATTTCTTAAATACTGAATTTCTTGGTCAAATAAGAATAAAATTATTTAAGATATACCAAGTCTATTAGTGCCGTAGCAATTTGTCTTCTGATTAGCAAAGCAGGAAGGTTCATGTTTCTCTTCTGATTCACTATCATTGGAATGTGCTTCAAACTTTTGAAAATTTAGCAGTCTGATACTTGAGCTATTATATCTTGACACAGTTCTGATTAATGTTTCTCTTATTAGAATAAGGGTTACCTTTTCATATATTTGACAGTTCCTGTGTTTGGTAACCTCCTCTCATACTCACTGGGCCATCCCAGTGCTGATCCTTGATACAGACTTGCATGAGACATTGTCATGGGCTCTGAGCCTCCAGCTGGACTCATTGAGGACATTGCCACGGGATCCAGGCCCTCAGCTGGATTCTTTGCATCTCTAGTGCAAGGACAGATCTCTTGTGCTCTTCTGCATTTGACTTGTTGGGTGGATATCATAAAAAAATTCTATAAGTTCTGTGTCCTGCGTTAAATCTACTCCTTCGCAAACCTTGACTATACCACCACCTCCGGCTGCCAGACTTCAGATTGCAGTATGTACCATCATGCCCAGTGAGTGAGTTCTAAGTGTAATTGTGCTTTTTCTTGCAGACTAGAGGATTGATTCATATTCCACAAATATTCTTCGTCACACGGAACCAAGCCACTACTATTCCATCTTGTGCTGTAAAATTTTTCAGCAATAAGCCAGTTATTATTAATTACTGCCTTCATAGTAAATTTGAACTGTATAGAAACCATGCAAATAATGAAATGTATAGATTGATGCGAGCAAGGAGATAAATTCATATAATTGCCTGTGCTTTTGTTTATATGTTCATATTTTTACAGCAAAAAAGATATTTTCTGTTATGGATTAAGTTACATTACCTTTTAAGAGGCATTTTAAGAAAGTAATAACTTCAGCTGAATCTCCCCTATCAAATCCAAAATAAAATATCCAGACATGCTTTAATTCATCCTTCATTGATAATCATTTTAAAAAGCATTGTGCATATCACTTATAACAAATAAAATGTATTGTTGGAAACAGAGCTTCTTGCAATGTTCTCTGTATAATTTTTGTTTCTATTAACTGCAGCATATCACTGCCTTTTAAAGCTATATATATTCACCTGTAGTACATGAATGAAACAAAGCATAGAGCATATGATTAAGTGATTTAGGAATTCTGGGGAAACCTGTTACTTAGTAAAATTAAACTTATTGGAGAAAAAGGAATATGAAATGTGTCACTGACAATCCGGAAGTGTTTTCAGATCACTCACAACCACCATAAAAACTTTGAAAACACACTAAACATTTTAAAAGGTTTATCAGTCCCCCCAAATTAAAGAAATAACACTGCAATATAGGAGTTTAAAAACAAGGAAAGGTAGCTATTTGGAAGAAAATGTAAAGACACATTGAAGCTGAGTTTAGGAGGCAAGTGTGGGATACCCAAGCATTGGGAACATTCATGTTTTCAGTATCTCCAAGTCAGAGTATGTGTCAAACTGGTGCAGAGGATGAATGTGTACGTCAGCAAAGCCAGAATGTAGAATGAGGACTGTGGACCTTGAGTGTAGCATTGAACTCAGCTCTTAGAAGCAGCTCCACTTAAAGTACTTTACATTTAGCAAATGCCATCTGAGAAGTAAAATATTCATGAGAAAAGGAAAAAGTTATATGTGAGTTGGTATAACTTATTCTTTAATCAGTGTTTTTTCCTGTCCACAGTTCTACCCATGAGCTAAGTAGTGTTATACAAGTACAGCCGGTAGGAATAGATCCTCTGTCTGGAAGAGACTACTCACTACACAGCGTGTAGTTCCCATACCTTGTTATCATTATCATCATTTGGAATACTTAGCACTGGGTAGTTCACTGTTCACTAACTCACAAACTGTGTAGATCTAGGAGAGTTTCAGTAGGTGGTGTCAAGTAGTCATGAAAGCTTTATATAATCCAGTGCCCAAGACAACATGCACACCACTATGACTATTGTTACTACATTATTATTAGATGTTTTGGAATCAGACAAGACACTTGTTTGCTTTGCTAAATAAAAATTAAAATGAATGAAATATAGGTCAATCCATTCAACTTCAAAAAGCTAAAATTCTCCCAAACGTTCTCCATCGTAAGATTCTAGAGACAGCAGAACATAGCTGTCGTTTGGCCAACATTTTCAAGGCAAGTTTTCAGCAAATGAAAAGTAACTTAAGTATTTGTAGCAAGTTTATTCTTCTTCTGTAGTAAGTTTAGTTCTGTTAGTTCAAGTTAAATTATACAATGTTTTTGTTTTTCTTCTGTTTTTCATCTGGAAAAATGTATATGAAAAAAATCTCTACTCTCTCTCCAGTTTTAATTTTGTAAACAATTTTATTTTCTTGAATGTTGGAAAATACAGCTATTGCCCTGTTAGAGCTTAGTGTGTAGCATGGATTAAAAGAGATTTTATATATGTGAGGTATGCTGTGTTCAGGATAGAACACTCTGTCATGAGGATAGAGGTGGTGAGAATCTCAGTTTGCCTGAATGGTGTCTATAAGAAAACTTGTCAGAAAAATACGATGTCAAGGCTAAATGATAAAAATGATAGATATAATATGATAGGGATAAGGAGATTATCCCAGAGAACAGGAGATCAGGGAAGGGTTTGCATGCTAAAGCTTGATGTCATTTCTGCAAATCTGAAACATGAAATGAAAAGGAAAAGTGAACACCAAGGCCAAAGAAGGACACAAAATTGCATCTCAAAAGATCTCGCAAATTGCCTTGCAATTGTAGGCCAGGGGCAGCATGTCAGTTGGATTCTTCTGTCTGATAACTGGGAAATGGATTGTGGATCAGGGACAGACCCTGAGAATGCTAGCATGTTATATTGCTATTATGGAGTTATCAGTAACTGACAACCTATGGAAACTAATAGACATTCCATGTTATTTTATTAGGTATCATGGTTGTGAATACATCCATCTCTTAGAATGATCTCCCTAAGGCAGCCTGTGCATTATTCCTCTTTGTACATGATAATAACAATGACCGCTCAGAACTTGTATTGTGATTTATAAGTGATCTGAGATGGGACTTCAAAAATGTCATCTCATAGGGTTTTTGTAATAATGTTAAGAGAGATTAGTAGATTTGTTTTTGTCCTCTTTTTTTCCAATAAGGAAACTAAGTTTCAGAAAAATTAGATACTATACACAGGAATTATATCAGCCAAGGTTCTGGCAGAAAACAGATACATGTTCAAAGTGGATACCACGAAAGGCACAGAAATTTGAATAAAGAGACTATTTATAATGGCGTGGCAGGGTTAAGGGAAACAAGGGATGTGGAAGTATGTGAACTCAGTGACTGGCAGGTAGCTAGCCTCCTTAGTCTGAATTGCAGAGGGCAAGGGGGACAATTGGCAATAAATGAATAGAGTCAATAAGAACTGAACACAGGTGAATACTCATAAAAATGTGTGTTTTTGCTGAACAATAAATTTTAAACCCATTGTATATTTGATTTCTCAAAAATTGTACCCATGTACAAAAGCAAGTCAAATCACCAGAACGAATGATGCCAGACCTTCACAAAGAATCCAGAAATGTGATTCATCATTCTGAACAGCCTCTAAGTTGTTAGTTACACAATATCCTGTTATTTCACTGCTTGCTCCTTACCATATAATTTCTTATATGTTTTTCCGAATAGTTGTTCTTTGTTAACTTTTTATTTTTCAATTTTCAAGAAATAGAGCTGTGTTCATTTCCCCCGGGCAGAGGGATCTGCTAGGCTTACTTCTCAGAAGCATTGGACACCATGCTCTCAGGCACATAAAGTCCCTTGGATGTCTAGAGCCTCTTCTGGGCTTCGGTAGGAGGACGTTACCCCTACCCATGCATCCTGATTTCCTTTTTTTTTTTTTTTTTTTTTTGGTTTTTTTTCTTTGGTTTTTCTCCGGTACCGGGAACCGAACTCACGACCTTGCGCTTGCCAGGCAGGCGCTTTTGCTGCTGAGCTAAATCCCCAGCCCCCTGATTTCCTTTAACATGTACTTGCCATGGCCTTTCCTAGTTAAAGGACTTTCACTTTATTTCTACTGAGGTGCAGCACACATAAGTGAAGTATGCAGATCTTAAGGGAAAACACCCTTGCAACCCTCATGCATACGGAGGTAAGGGACAGTGCTAGGATGTGAGAAACACCAGTTTGCTCCACCCCTAGTAAATGCCTATCTAAAATAAACAACCTACTGTCTCCATCAATAAGGATTTTTTATTGCTTGAGATACAAACTTCACATCCACAATTCACCCTTTTAATTATAACCGTATATTAGTTTTGAATTTCATAGCATTAGGATGACATTACATGTCACCTTTTCGTATTTGGTTTCTTTCTGTCAACCTTCTGTCTATAAGGCTCACCCACTTTATTCTGTGAAGCTCTAGGTTAATAATTGTTATTTTTATTGCCATATCACTTCTACTACATAGACACACTACAATTTATCCTTTCATTCCATTGTTGATGGACATTTAGGTTATTTAAATGTTCTTACTATTATGAATAATACTTCTATAATCATTTTAATATTTCATTTTTTTGAGTACATGTGTTCAGTACGTAGGGTTTACATTCCTCATAAAGAATTGGCATATATACATAGACACATCTTAATATTTTTCATTTCCTTCCTCTATCTCCTTAGCCCTTTTAAAATTTTTCTCTTTTGTTTTTGAGATAAGAGTCTTGCCAAATCACTCAGCTCTCCTGGCTGTATTTGAATTTGATATCCTCTTGCCTCAACCTACAAGAGTAGTGGAATTAGAGTTATATGCTACTATGCCAGGCTTGCTTTTTCATTGTTAATTTGTAATTTTTTATTGATCCTCAGTATAAACATTTTGTATGCACATATTTGCACAAACACACATGTAGATGCATATATATCAATGCATATTTAACACATACATACATACACACATATATGTATATTGTCACTACTCAAGGACTTTAAAAACAAACTTCATTTTTACCAGCTACTTTGCCTTAGACAAATTAGAATTCTTTTTCCATTCTTTTGAATTAGATATTCTGCATAATTGCTTCTTTGCTGCATTGAGTATAGAGATTTTTATGTGTAGCTATTAATCATTCCTTTAATTACTTTGTGGCAGATTTTTCAAACATGTCTATTGCAGTATATCTCACCCCATATGATGTTTATATAATATGGCTTTGCCATCTGCCCACTGAGAGATAGGGTCTATTTCATTTCCTCCCTCCAAACTGTATAAACTTCTGCCCATGGTAGAAATGATGCTACATGTGTGATGAAAAATACAGTAAATATTTAAATATAAAAATTATCACAGTAAAAGACACATTGCTATTAACTCCCCTCAAAATGCTCCCTCTTCCTTCCTACGCACTTATCTCAAAGTTCGTGCAACTTTCTGAAGCAGTTCTGGGAGTCCTCCTTTATGTGTGTCTTTATGAGGTGTGATCAAAGCTACTGTGCTGTAGCAATGCCGCTGTCTCATCATCCTGAACTGACTCAAAGCATTCACTTTGGTGGTCGTTTTGAATTTGAGGAAGAGCCAGGAGCAGCACAGCACCATATCTGGGGAGTAAGACGGATGAGGGATCCACGTAACGTTCCCCTGAGCCTTCCTTCCTGGTGGATGACGGGCAGTTGCAGCGTTCACAGTACTTTTGATCACACCCCATAAAGACACCCGCAAAAGAGGACTTCCAGAACTACTTCAGAAAGTAGCAAGGATGATGGAAGAAGTGTCTTCAAAGGGAGGGGAGTATTTTTGCAGGGATTAGTAGTAATGTGCCTTTCCATGTAATAATTTATAATTTTTAAGTAAATTTTTACTTTCACTGTATATTTTGATCACACTTTATAACTCTTAAGGCTACATCTTTTTTTTTTTTTGGTGTTTTTTGTTTGTTTGTTTTTTGTGGTACTGGGGATCAAACTCACAACCTTGCACTTGCCAGGCAGGTGCTTATGCCACTGAGCTATATCTCCAGCCCAAGGTTACATTATGAAAGCCAACTCTGCACTATTTCTCTTGGAACGATTTCTCTTGAGATCTAACCGCAATCTGGGAAGCCCAAACAAGCCCATGCCATGAGCCCACAGAGGGCGGAAAGTTGGTGGCGTTCTAGCTGACAGCACAAAGGCGCACCCAGCGGACACTCAAGGTCAGTCACTAGACCTGGGAGGGAAGATGTCTCTAGTTGTTTCTGACCCCTGGCTGTTTATTCGCTTTCAACATTGTTTAAACCCAGAGCACCGGGGAGCAGAAAAAAGCCATTCTTCTGACTGTTCAGATTCCCTACTTACATAGTCCATGAGCAGAATAAAATCACTATTTCATGATACTAAATTCTTCAGTGACTTGTTAAATACCAATAGCAGCAGAAAAAGAAACTTTCTCTAATGCTTTTCACTTAAAAGTTGTGAAGGAGAACCTATCTGTGTAGCATAGTAGATTTGGCTAATTTTAAGATACGTGTTCATTTTCTTTCTGTATTTCTATCTAATCTTCCCATTCATTCACCTAAGGGTAGGTTCCTCAGAGAAAATAGTTTAACAACGACGTCAATACCCCAGTGGATTACCTATGAGCAGTGGAGAGTCGCCTCTAACGACAGGCATATTTCTCAGAAAGGTCTAAGGAGGTATTTATGGGGCAGACAGTTATAGTCACGGGCAGTATGATACAAAATACACAACTTTGCTAGTTAAAAAATGAAGGCGATTGAATAACTTCAAAATAAAATTCACAACCGTAGTTTATAGGAGGCCGGCTGCTGTCCCTACTAGATCTCACATTGTAGGTGGAAAGTAGGTTATCTCCGGAGAAGAAATGCAGCGTGGAGCAAATGCAGTGTAAGTCTACTTCCGGCTCGGGTGAATATACTGAGGGGTACATAAGGCAGAGGGGCGTGGCCTGCTCCCATGCGTTCATTCAGCCACACGGATGGCCAGACTACATTGTCAGCGCATGCCTTTCAAGCTGCGGCCAGACAAGTGTGAGAGGAACGAGCACAGGGGGCGTTTTGTGGTTCCGGCGTGGGGATGAATGTGGCACATATTCCTGCTAGTCTGTTGCTAGGATATGACCATACTCCACAGCAAGGGCATTTGGAGTATAGTTGTTCACATAGAGGAAACAGGAAGTTGGTTTTCGGTGAGATACAAATAATGTCCATAAGAAACACTCATATGAAAAAACCGCCTTTACATTAAATTCAGGATATTTACAGATCATGACTGTTTAGAAATTAAAACAGAATTTAAGTGTCCCTGAGCAAATCTCCCTGTGTTTCCCTTCCTTCTTCCCTTTGCCGAAGTCTGAGCTGATTCTGCTCCTAAACTGATCCTCTCCGCACGTCACATCCAGACCTTTTCTCTAACACAGTGTTTCGTAGCACAGAAAGATAATTCAAAATGTGACTGCAATAAAGAAACCCATAGGCACTTTGAACCTCGGTGGTCATTCTCTGGTTGACTAGTTGGCTAAGGGATTATTCTGACATTTTATCTCTATCTTTGTCCATTGCATTTTGTGTAGATTGAGAAAAATCTCTGCACATTAGTTTCCTGTCCTTGTCCTATGTCCATTCTCTTTACTGTTGAATAACTTGAACAGAGTGGTCTTTGTGACTTCAAATTGGCATAGAGCATCTGTAAGTTAGATATTAAAAATATGAGTAGAAATGCTTAAAAATCAATCTAAAGCAGAGTAAAACAATCTAGTGACTGGTTTTCTTTTTAATCTTTTTGAGACAGGGTCTCGCTATGCAGTTCAGGCTGGCCTTGAGCTCAGCCTCCCCAGTGCTGTGATTATAGGTGTGCACTACCACGCCCGGATTTTTTGTTTGTTTGTTTTGGTGATTGATTAAAAAAGTCAGATGTTTTCAGTTTTTCCCACAAAATGCTTCACGTTAGATATCATTGTCACAGTAAACTGTACATATTTGTAAATGTGTTCTAAAAATGTCAAACAGAAATTTATAAGCATTATGATATACTCTCAAAATTTTGAAAAATTCCTGCTCAATGAAAGCCAAACCTTAAAAAACATGGAACATAAAAAGAAACTTACCAAAATGGGAAGTGCAAGTCTTTGCCTTATTTTTAATGTTATCCACTTATCCTTTTGGTAGTTTGATTATTAGTCATTAGAAGCCCCCCTTTTAAACTTCCAGGTAAAACATCACAGGAATAAAAAACATGATGATTATCATGGGCACATTTCTTCAGTAACATTTTTATACTGTCTTGAAAAACATGGATTTTTAATGAGGGGTAACACCAAATTACATTGCTCAGTATTAAAATACTGAGCAATATTAAAAATGTTGCTAGTATTGTTTCCCCCAAAAAAGATATACGTGGTATTATTTGCGTTATCTCTGACATTTAAGGAGATCTTTTAAAACTAAAAACCTACATTTTACAAAGTATCTGTATACATTTATTTTGAATGGAATTATTTCTCAAATTGATGTCAAGGACATCTATCAAAGTTGGAAATACTAGAAGATTCTCTTTTGATTTGAGAATGTTCAAAGTGCTTTTACCTTTGAGAAAAATAACTGCACATTGAATAAAAACCACATTTTGAATGCCTGAGTGATGCTGAATTCTTTGCAGCTATGTTCAAATCCGAAGCAACTACACAAATTACCTTTAGTTTAAAAGTTAGTTAAATTCAGAGCTTTCAATGCATATTTTAATAGTACAATATTGTGACCTTAACAAGGGCTGCGTCTGTCTTCAAGTCCACATGATAGTGAAAGCTTAATATTAAACAAAAAAAAACTTTTGTCTAGCAAAAGTGATTTGAAGATGTTTTGCTCCATGCATGGGAACTCAGCAGGTGATTCTTGCCTAACTTTGATGTCAAACAGCACAAAACTTCAGTGAGTAGTAGCTTCAGAAATGCAATAGACATAGCTGAGTCTTCATACGAAGCTCATGCTTGAACTACATCAGAAGAACTGACATCTATTATGGTGAGCAAAGACAAGTGTTTGAAAAGAGATTCAAACAGAGGTGTCAGAATTTACAGTGCATAGTTTTATATAAGTTGATTTTAACCAAGCATATCTCTATGAACTCTGCAGGATAGAAAAGAAATTTCAAAAGGCAGAGAAATTGTTGTCATCTAAGGGCAGGGAATGTTTTAATAGTTTAAGGAAGAACATTTCTGAAAGGTTATGTGGTGATCCATTTACTTTGACTGAGTAATAAGGCTTGTCATTGTGAGCGCGCAGTTTTTAACCCTTAGAACAATAGAAATGTCTGTGAACCGGAGAGCACAAAGGCTCACTTACAAACTCAGAAGAAACTTGAGGCCCCTTTTAAAAAAAGGTTCAAGCTTTAGCCACAGTCACTAGAAGTCAGTCATGTAGCCACCAAGAAGAAAACAAATTGCAAGAAATAAATAAACAAGAGCACTTTTGAGCCCCAGCGAGTCCCCTTCAGCTTGACGGATACAAGGCAAAGGGAATTCAGTTGTTTCTAAATGGGTACTTTTAAAAAGAAAACAAACTTTAGCGCCACTGGTCTTGTTTCTCAGTCGTGCTTACTTTTATTTCCCATGAAACACAGGCTTTGGGTACATTATGCAAACTGTCTTTGTGTTTGTGAGCATGAGGGTATGAGTGTGTGTCTGTGGCCACAGAGGGGCGGGGGTCTAGATCTCAGTTGGCTAGAGATTTGTTTGAAATTGTGTCCTAAGGGCTTAGCCACGGGAGCGGGAGCATCCTGACACTCTCCCTCAGGGGTCTAGCATCACAAGCTAATCTAATTGTTTTTCTAGAGATGCTTCTCCACCTCTTTACCCAAACAGATTTAAACAAAAGCAAAACAGCTTGGCTAAAGCACAAAAACTCAATTCCTATGCAGCAGCTTCCAGCTTGTAATCAACACTTTAGCAGTGTGAGCTCTACCTCTTCTTAACCTACAATTAGCACAATTAATGCACCGCATGCCAAACCACTTGTTTAGTTATTATATTGTAATGTTTGCTTTTAACAACAAATTTTTCCCTCTAGAGAGCGTCGCTGCCGAAGCCTCCTCCCAGGACAAACAATCTGGCTGTCAGATTTAAATTCCTCACTCCCTTGTGTGCCCCATCTTTGTTCTTTTAGATTTAATTAATGAAAATAATACATTGTATTTAAACAAATACTTTTCTTCTTCTAACGTGGTTGAGGCCTTCAGGAGAAAAGTGTAGACTATGGTATAAGTTCTAGGCCATGCTAGCTTGGCTAGGGACATACTGTGTAACCTACAACTCATTTTTTTATTTAACTTAACGCAGAGTGACCCAAGGGAAAGCAAATGTAACAAATATTCACTGAGCGTATACTTTTTACAAACCACAGGTGTAGAATTCACCGATGGTTGTTATATTGCATGTTGTTGTCTTCCAATGAGTTGTTCAGATTACCAGATATACACATGCAAACTTGGGCAAAAAGAAAGGAAAACTGCATCATTTCTAATTTTTTTGTTTTTATTTTTTATTCTCTTTAGTGGTTTGATCAATCTTGCATTCTTACATCTGGTCATCTGAGCAACTTCGATGAAGATAACAATATGTAATATAACAACCACTGTTAATTCCTATCATTTTGTGCTGAAATCCTGTATCATTTGCATTGTTTTTGCTTTGTTTTGGTTTTGTCTCTGTTGTTGGTATTCTGCTAATGTTCTTTTTTTATTATTCTCTTTAAAATAAAAGAACATAGGTATAGTGCTGTAGGGAGTTATGATATAATAATAGTGAAAATAACCACCATTCATGGAATTTTTAGTGAATTAGCTCCCTCCATCCAGTTAGAATTTATGTAGTTCATAGTATTTACAAAATCAAGAATTATTTTATTTCTTTTGTCATTCTCATCTATAAACTGTAAGAAGCTAGAGATCCCACAAGTCTTCCTCACGGCTTTATGTCTGATACCCAGCAGAATTCCTGATACATAATATATGATCAATAGCATATTTATAGAATAAACAGCTAGATATATTACATGCTTTATAAGAATTATTTCATTTAATCTTCAGAATATGTATATGTTATTACGGGGATTTTACAGATATTGGAACTGACCCACACAAGTGTTTAGTAAAGTTGTCTGGAAGTATCTTTCAAACGCAGATATATCTGATGCTGGTGCCAGATATGGAAACTATTTTACAAACTTCTAAATTCAGAGAGTTCATATAAGATTACCGTTACTGAAAGACAGACATCAAGAAATGATGCCAGGATTTTGTAATCAAGAAGGTAGAACTGTACATAATTAAACTCTAGAAAACAGATTGAAAACTGATACAGTAGAAATACAAATATAAATCTACTTATGAAAAGATTAATTTTGACTAAAGAATAGGGATGTAGTGGAATTTTCTGGAAAAGAGTGATCGATTTCATGCATTTTGTGTTATATTTGTATGGTGTTCTATTTTATAATTTCTTCCTGCTGCAAAGATTTTAAAAATATATTAATTCATCTTCGACCCTTTTTCTATATTACTCTTATGAGTGTTATCAGAGCTGCTTCAAAATCCTGTCTGCTAATTTCAACATAGATGTTTTCAGAATCTTTATGAACTTTCTTTACCTTTTCGAACAGGTCATATTTTACTATTTCTTTATGTGACAGCAATTTTAGCATGTAACTTTAACATTGTAAAGTTTGTATTTTGGAGACTGGATGTGATCATATTCCGGAGAAAATGTCGATGTATTTTTATTTTTGCAGGCAAAGAGCTTGCTTAGAGACAACCTATAAGCTGAGACACTTGTTTTTTTGTTTTGTTTTTTGTTTTTTATTTATTTATTTATTTTTTTGGTACCAGGAATCAAACTCAGGACATTGTGCTTGCCAGACAGGCAGTTAGGCCACTGAGCTATATCCCCGGCCCAAGCTGAGACACTTAGGCAGCAGTTCAAATCTCAGTTTTGTTTCTTCAGCTTGTGGGACTACTGCTTGAGTTCTGTTCACAGCATAAAATATTGATGATTTATCCAGAGATCTGAGGAGGGTACGGAGAATTTGTGGGTCCCTTTTTCTGACTTTTTTCCTTTCCCAAACTGACCCTAACTTTTTTTTTTTTTTTTGATACAGAGTCTTGCTATGTAGTCCTGGCTGGACTTGAATTCACAGTGATCCCCCTGCCTCAGCCTCCCGAGTGCTGGGATTATAGGCATGGACCACCACGCCAGGCTTCCCCCTAATTTCTGAGTGTCTCTGGTTACCCTGGCTTCTGTATTGTCATTTTTCACACCATTAATGACCATGTTTCCTTTACCAGAATTTTAGCGCCCGTATGGTACTGACCCGAGCCTCTCCTGCCCGCAGCTATGCAGAGAAGAAAATTATCCAGTGCTGTTCGCTTTGCTCAAGTGTCCCTCCTTCAGAATACTGGTTGTTTTCCAAATGCCTTAAGGTAGGTAGCTGGTTGCTTTTTCTTTTTTAATATTTTGTCCAAATTAATAATTAATAGAGCATTAACTAGAGAGCTCACTTGATCTCCAACGTGAAACCTCTGTGAGGAGTGAGATGGACTTAACCCGGACAAGTTCGTCACGGAGGGAAATGCGGTGGTGCTGATGCTGGCGCGTGGAGGGTGTTGGTACCAGAGGGTGCGTCGTGTATCGGTACCGAGAAGGCAGCTTCACAGCGTGTTGAATCTGCAGCACCGCGGAGACACTCCGGGAAGTATTTGGTGCTTCTGGGGCTGCGTGGGAGAACGTGAATACGGAGGACAGGTGGATCAGGCAGGAAAACAAAGGATAATAAACGCCACTGAGAACCCCAGAAGAAGGCTTTACCCTGCAATCACGGCAATCACTGGGCAGTGCGGAGCCACAGGAAATACTCCTCACAGTGAACAGCGGGGCGGAGATGTTTCAGGGTGCTGTGACTACAGCTCTCCCGATCTTGTGGGTCCCCTTCAGGATACTGACCCAGTAATCCAGAAAAAGAAGTCAAAATTGAGTCTCTTTAAGCATAAATCCATCTGAGTTAAGAAAGTATAATTAAAGTTCAGGAATATTTTTCCATACATATACCCTGTAACAGTTAAAAAGACATCTAAAATAAAGTCTTGTCACCATGGGGATTTAATTATCGGAATATTTTGATTGATATTAAGTGGGTCATAAAATATGGATGAGTTGTGAGTTCAGCTTGTCACTAAAAAACATTAAATTTGTTAACAAATTTAAACATTAAATATCCCTAATTTTGGCAATTATTTAGTATTAAACTTGAAAGGATGAGAGGGAGAATAAATTGACATTTTTAAGTTGCTTACCATGTGCCCGGGACATTATCATCAGGGCTACTGAAACACTTAACAAGCTGTCATTTCTATTTCTATTTCACAGATGTGGAAATTGAGGACACAGAATTTAGAAGTCGTGTTTCTAAGGCCGTAGAGCTGGTAGGTGGGAAGCTTACTATTTAAGCTCTAGCCAATTTCATTATAACTTTTTTCCTACTTCCAGCATAACTTTGATAGCAAGACAGTGAATGTGACCGACAAGCTGAGGTCCTTTTTGCAGAAACTTCCATAACTCCTCCTCTTCAGCATCCTTCAATGAATTACAATATGTGTTATATCAATGACGGTCACTAATTCCACAGAAACGCAACAGAAACACATTGTTCTTAGGACATCGCTGTTCAAGAGCTTTCATGTGAAAGAGAATTGGTAAAATTACTTCTTAATGGGGTAAGATGTGAAGAAACATACCTTGTGGTAAAAATATATGAGATAAAATACGTGATTTTTATTTGGATAACCCAATTGTCTTGATTTTGTATTACTTGGCAGAAGTCACTAAAGGATTCTAGGAGCAAATTTCAGCATGAATATTTTTAAAGTATCATTTTTATATGATGCAAACATGCATAGACTGTTGAGTCTTCCATAAAGTTTACAAATATCTCAATAATCATTGAAGATGTGCTTCAAATTTAAAATTACATTGGTTTGTCATAACTTTGAACTTTTGCTTCTTGTCATCTTCAAGCTAACTTTTCCCCAGAAATATTTCATATGTGTGAGAGGCAGGAGAGAAAGACGTCCCCTGATTCTTGTATGACAGGAGATTCCTGAAGCATAATAGTCATTTCACTTTTATCGCACTGAAGATATGATTCTAGCGATCAGCGGCTTATTGACAACTTCCCAGATCTTGAGCTTGTGCTAAAATATTTGAAAATACAGCTTCAATGAAGATTCAGGCTGGAAACACTGCTCAGACTCATCAAAATGTGCTGTACTCTTTGGGCAAAGAATCACATAAATGACGTCATCGTGTAATTAGCTATTCGTAGTAACAAACACCACCTGAAAAGTGAGTAGCAGAAGAAGTAGGCTGTAAGAGAGGTGAGAAAAAAGTGTGGTGTGGTTGTAAAATAGCACACTGAATACAGCTTCTTGATAAACTCTTTTGAGGTTATTTTGGAGTGGGCCTTGGACACAAGAGAGAAGAGAATCATCGTATTTGAAAATACTGACCAGCTTTGGTCACGCGATTAAGACAACATGTAGCTGATCGCTGTGATTTCTGCTTTTACATCCAAATGGCTTTGGTGATCTGTAAGCGTTGCTGTGGGCAATTTTGTTTAAAAAAGAAAACTAAGCTTTACAGATCAGTCAGGAATTAGGCTTAAGATATAGCAAACATATCTGATAATCTAAACTCACTATTATCAATGGGACACGCTATCTCTGCAGGTTATGAAAGGTCCTTGTGGACTCATGGTGGAAATATCACATCAGCATTCTAGTTTCAATAAGATTAGTTAAATTAAATAACTGTGTGAATGCTACTTTCTGAGTTTATGGGAAAATTATAATTTATATATAAGTAGAGATAGACATAGATATAGATAGATGTAGAAATAGATATAGATATAATCAATCATGTCTCTTTCTTTTTTTTTTTTTTTTTGGTTTTTCTCCGGTACCGGGAACCGAACTCACGACCTTGCGCTTGCCAGGCAGGCGCTTTTGCCGCTGAGCTAAATCCCCAGCCCCAATCATGTCTCTTTCAATTAATTTTCTTTTTAAGGATTACTAATAAACATTCATTTGTAGACATTTTTGTCATATTTTAATTAAATAAATATGCAATTTCAGCATCCTATATCCAGAAACATATTTGAGTGTATTATCCTATTAAACTTATTCTAAAACTATATGATTTTCTACTTCTAGTGCTGAGTATTTTGATCAATTAACTGCAAATTTATGTACTGTTTCCAGGCATGATGGAGAGCAGTAACTCTTCACGGTAACATGGTACCACAGTTAGTTACCACATCCACAGAAGCCTTAACAGTTCAATTAGCACTTAGTTCATACTTGGACCACAACGGTGTCACTACGTAGAATTAACCTACTTACTGCCGTAATGCCCCTTGTCTGTTTCGTATGGATAACGAAATTAACATACAGTTAGATAAACCATCTAAAGCTGTGCAGAGGAAGTATATAATCACAAATATGCCTAACTTTAGCATTTCTATTCTTTCTCTGTTTGAAATTCATTTTTTTTATTTTAAAGAGAAAAAAACTAACAAAACAACAATGAAGACAAAAACAAAACAACAAAAACGATACCTGACCTCAAAACAAAATGATAGGAATTAACCGTGGTTGTTACATTACATACTGTTATCTTCAACAAAGTTGCTCAGTTCACCAGACACAAGAATGTAAGATTGATCAAACAATCAAAGACAGTAACAAGTAATAAATTTTAAAAAATGGAAATGATGCAAATGGTTCTTATACTGCATGTTGTTGTCTTCAGATCGGTTGTTCTGACTGCCAGATGCAAGTGTGCAAAATTGGTCAAGAAAAAGAAAATTTTAAGCATTAACTGTTTCCTTTCACTAAACCACAGACATCAGCAATGCACCTGTCCCAGCTTTCTGACATGCTGCTTACCATTCCATTAGATACAGGTGAACAGAACTCTTAGACTGAAGAATAAATAAATGTTTCATTCTGTATACAGATGACAGATAAGCAGGGAAATGTATATCTATCTATTGGTATAGCTATCAAATCAGTCCTACTACTTTTTAGACTTCTCTCACTCTTCGCATCCACAACTGAGACCGCAGGAACTAAATGCTCACCAGAGAACTGAAAGACTCTAAGACAAAGAATAAGGTACCCACGCTGCCTTGATAGCAGCACGGCATTACTTCTACCTTTTGAGTTAGTCCTGATGGGGTGACATAGAAAGGATAAAAAGGGAATTCTTTTGTCCGGTGATGCAATGGAAATTTACTTCTTTAGATACAGATTTTTGCTGACAATTTTACCTTTTTTCTGTGAAAATAGAGGTTGGATGAACACAATGATTATGATTTTCTTATTTGTCCAGAATCTCCCTTAAACTAAAACTTGTTATCTAGCAGTTAAAGAAAACTGTTTTCTCAGAGAACCTGTATTTCCAAAGGGAAAGAAGTGGATTTGGACTCTCTCAAGCCCTGTGTTTAAATGGATTCTACAAAACTGATGAAAAGATTTCCTGAACAGTCTAAAACAAAAGGTAAAGACATGTTTACCATCAAAATTTGAACTTCTAAACGCTTTTATTGAAATTTATATACAAGGCAAGCTAACCTATTCCTTCCAAAACTTCTTAAAGTGGTAAGAAAAGTCATCCTGAAGTAATAGAACAATGATTTGAAAACCATTTATTTTCAGAATTTCACCCTTATATTTTTGCCCAAAGATGCCTTACACAGGTCCCAAAATCATAAAACAGACACATATGAGGCCACTGTCATTGAAATCTGAGGTGTGCAACACTTCCATGGGGTCTTAGGCCCATGTAGGGCACTAATAAAAGAAAACCTCAGAACAAAAGTCTGAACAAACATCAAATGAGTCTTTTTTGTGCTAGCAAGCATACAGAATTTTAAAAAGACAAAGAATCTCTAATTTGTTTGACAATGAAGTAACAAATATTTGAAGTTACTACTTTACGTTTTTCAACAAAAGTTTATAATTGTGAAATATGTGCCTGACCGTAATCCCAGACTTTATCAAGTTGAGGTGCCCCTTGTATGATGCTTAAACCTGCCGCAGACCAGAGATAATACTCTTATATGTAAAGAGAATCTATGCAAAGCATTTGGTACCCAGCCAACTGGAAAAGGGCCTTGATTTAAAAACTTAAAAGCCAAATGTGTTCTCTATCAAAATTACAAACTACTGCTCCAATATATTACTGGGTCATTTCACCAGCAGTGGACCACACATAGAAGCTTTATTAAAAAATGGCCGCATGTTTAAGTGTCCATTAATGTATGTTTAATTATAATGAAATGCCTATAAAAGTCCATGTGACATCTACATGAAGATCAAAACAATTAGTTTCAATCAGCACTAACTCAATGGCTACAGAATGAATTAGAATGTAATGTTCAAAAGAGAAAAATACTAAGTGTTGAAATCCTGAGTATGAATAATAGTAGGTTTACCTTTATCAATGAAATCAAGAAATATTTAAAACTCACACATTGTATATATTTGACTTTATATTAATAATTCTGTTTAAAACACTTATTTTTATGGTTTGCCAAAAACTTCCAAATCACTAAACTATGTGAAAACAGATTGTATAGTTGTTCACTCATTTATTCATTAGCTCAACAAGTATTTTTTCAGCAACTGTCAGGCATCAGGTATGGTAATAAAACATGACACTAAGTTACTTATAGACTTACTTCAAATATGCACGTACACTATCACTTAATTGCGCTCAGTACAAAAGGAGCAATCGTGGAGCATGCTATCCCAGAGAAGGGACCAGTCGACTCTGTGTGCAGGGTATGGACAGCGGAGAGAGTGAGGGACACAAAAATACTTGAGATAGATAAAAACTTTAGAGAGTGCTCGAAAGGGGAAGTAAAGGCACGGCAGCAGGGAAGACTTCTTCGGGAAGGCAGGAAGGTGGGAGACCCGCACAACTGTGTGGAAAACCAGCCATTGTGCCTTTCAGATAAAGAGGGTTAGGGGGATACAACGGGGAGAAGCGAGATTAATTTGGTTGAATGTAGGGAGCAAACTGAAAATGTGGATTCCTAGGCACTGGGATTTCTAGGACTGAAGAGTTCAAAGCCGGTGAATAATGTGATCAGTTCTACTTTTTTAAATAGTAACTGAATGTATATATGGAATAAATATCACACAGGATCAGGATTACAGCTAGGGAGACAGTCAGTAGAAAGCCTACAACCCGCCAGAAGGGGAGGTCTAGGCTAGGACAGCGGCACGTGATCCAAAGAGAAAGTTAGAACCTACAGAATAAACTGAATTTAACGTGGGAGAGGGAGACATATGAATTTGTAGGAGGACTCCCATGCTTTTGAGCTTGTGACTTCCTGGATTATAGGATCATTTACTAAAGTTTTAAAACACATCAGGAAAAAAGTTCAGGATGAAATAATGAGCTCAGTTTTGGGGAGACTGATGCACCTCCAAGATATATATGCAAGGGGCTCAGACTCACTGTATGATTTTGGGGCTGAGGAAAAGAAAGAACCTAAGGAGAATTTTTGCATTCATTATATTCTGTCCGTGTTCTGAAATGTCTAATCAGTATACATATATATCTGTTAGCATTTCCAGCGTGTGGCATATTGCCTCAGTAGAAAAATTTTTAAATGTACCTGTGATGAGTATCATAAGGACAGCGAAGAACTACAAATGTTGCAATCAGAAGTTTGAACTGATAACTGCTTGTGCTCATGGGCTTGGATACATGATTCCTTAACTAAATATCAGTATCTATAAATTTAATCTATCTTGAAAATGAAAACGTATCAGTCAAAACTCTGTCATTTATTTTTGTATGCTAATTCAAAAATACATTTTTTTAAAATTTTTACTGTTCAGTTACTATATTAGATGCTGGAGAAATAGCAATAATCAAGACAATGAAAGTCCAAGGCTTCATGGACTTGCAGCAGTTAAGATTCACTGCAAACACACACACACACACACACGCACACCTGAATCCATATATCAATTTCAGGGATATCAAACACAATGAAAAAAAGCAGGAGGAGATAAAATGTGAAGGATGAGTATTTTAAGAAGGGTCAGAGAAGAATTCTTCTTTGGTAAGAGAAATAAAAAGAAGAATTAGAGAACATAGAGTAGGAAAACATTCAAGTCCTGATGCTGGGCAAATTGAAAGACCCTTATGCAGGAACCAGCTCCATTCACGGAGGAAATGAATGCAGCCATTTTATAGCAGAGGGAAGGAAGGAGGGGCGCTGGGACCTGGGTTGGGAAATGCACCAAAGGTGAATATTGTAGGGGTCTGGTGACTGCTGAGAGCAGTGTGGGTTTTAGTGTGCTTGAAGTATAAGTTCAATTAATTAGAGGTGAAAATATCTTGTTTCTGTCTTTAAAAAATTAATTATGGATATTACACAGAACTATGACTGCAGCACACCAAGTTTGGAAACAGTAATGCCAGTGAGGAAGAGTCCAGGTGCCACTTGGTCCAGGGTGCCCCAGGATGATGGCGGTGGAGCTTGGGAACCACCTGTCATATTTGGGAGGTATTTTAAAAGCCTGGGGACTTGCTAGTGGATTGGAAAGTGTCAGTCCCAAGAAAGTAGTGGTCATAATAACATCTGAGGAATTTACATATCAAGTAAATTTTGTTAAAGTATAGACAAACAATACTTTTTGCTAAATTCTAGCTTTATCTGATTTTACCAAATGTTTTTCTTTGCTTGTTTATTTTTTGGGTTTTTTTTGTTTTGTTTTGTTTTTTGAGACAGGGTCTCATTCTGCAGTTCAGGCTGGACTTGAGCTCACACTGTAGCCCAGGATGGCCTTGAACTCACAACGATCCTCCTGCCGCAGTCTCCCAAGTGCTGGGATTACAGGCGTGCACCATCACATCCAGCTTACTGAATGGTTTGATGAGCTAACATATTTAAACAGGTTACTGAATCTGAATACAAGTTTACATAAAATGTTTTCCTAGTATATGTGTATGATTGCTAAGTTGTGAGTGTGATATATTTAAATAGAGAAAGTGATTTTTTAAAGAACCCTGACATGGGATTCATGATTTTACTCACTGATTTTTTCCTTCTCTTCGCCACATTTCTAAATAGGTGAAAAACATGCAAAATACCCATGCCCGTGGAATTTGCTACTATATGTACACACAACCCACAAATGTTTTACTCTTTAAATGGCAATGGGAAAGTGAAATATTATGCAATATGATGGATGACTGTGAAAAAGATTTTTGTACACTCATAAATTAGGTTTTATTACACTTGTTCCTTTATAGAATGGAATACTGTTTTGTTCACTTTAAACATACGTGTAAAACATTCACTTGAAAGCCAGTGAATTCCATTCTGTGGCTTAGAGCAAATGAGTCTACCAGAAAAAAGTTTTTACCTCACGAAAATTGGAGTTTACTTGGGAAATACCATGAGTGCTTTAATGAGAGTGCATGCTTGCCCCTTCTGAAGTTGACCACGTGGGGTAAACCTTTGCACATCTGTGGCAAATGCAGACGGTGCTGCCTTAAGGGCTTGGCATTTTAAGATAAAAAAGAATCAATGTCATTATACAGTATCTCTCTAGAGCATCACAATTATCCTGCATGCATACAATATTTATTTAAAACTTAAAATTAAACTTCAAGAGGTGGTCATTTGAAAGCTGGCAGTCAGTGAAAAGATCCTATATTCATGAAAAAGAGAATATTTCTTCTAAAAGTTGAGAAATAGATCAAAACGGTCTTTCCAGTAACTGACACTTTAGTCATATGGATGCTTTTCATGTGTCAGATTTATTAATAAAGAAGGTCCAGGGGAACGAGAGAAGGGAATCTTGAGGATGTGACTGTCAGTTTTTGATATATCAGGTGTAATTTTGTGGCTGTGATTCTCGGATTGCAGTACACACGCGGCATTGTACTGATGTTTGTGTACCCCTTTGTACCCGTCATTTCTGATGGCTGGAAAAGAAGATGAGGCGGAGATGTTTTGATACAGGACGGAAACTTGAAGCTCAGTCCTTCAATTTGAACAGTATTCCCGTTTCATCTTTCTTTTCATGTTACCTTTTTAACTTTTGCCACTGATGTAAAAGGAAAAAAAAAAAAAGAAGAAAATTTGAAAAGATGCCAGGTACCGGTTCTTATCTGGGTGAAGGATCACAGAAGTAGAGGATAAAATATAGCTTGTAGTTCGTCACAGCAGCAGACTTATGAAGATCAAACATTGTCAACAACAACTGTTTGTCCTCCTATGGCCATCACAGAATTATTAAGATGGTGACATCTCTGCAGAGTTGGTATATTTTGCCATGATTGTAGCATGTGATGTTCCCATTAGTTTAACAGGCTGCATTCTGCTATGATGGATACTGTCTTCCTTAATTGCTTTTGGCTGCTTCCTGAAATAAAAGAGTAGCATTGTGTTACAAATACACTGTCCATTGTGAAATTCAGAATGGTATTCGCTCTTTTATGTCATCAAAATCACACACACACACACACACACACACACACACACACACACACACACACCCATTTCAGAAACTGGGGTAAAGCAGTTTATTTTTGCCATATCTAAACTAAGAATGAAACAAAACTAAAAAGTAAAAAAACAGCAACAAAAACACCCAGGCAATTTCTTTCTATTTTTTTTCTGGTTACCAATTTTACTCTCCTTGCCAAATAAACAATCTTATTTTCTGCTTTGCTTCACACAGACCGACCAGGCAATTATGCACTACTTTTGCACCATATCACGCAATTCCTGGGGAAAAATCTTATTTTTGAGAGGATGTAAAAATGATGCACGATTTATTTTCCAAGGCATAAGTAATATCCGCAGACATCAGTCCATCCTGGATGTCTCTCTCACATGCTAGTCCACACTCAACTCGGAGTAGCTCTCAGAAGCTGACGCTGGCGAACTCCGAGCCAACGCTGCCTCAGGCCTCAGGACAGCTCCAGCCGGTCTATCTCAGTGTCACCGGGCCTTGGCAGCTATGTGAGACCCTTAGGAATATAGGAGTTTGGGAAACACTGGGAACCACCATGACGACGCACCATTAGTAGGAACCAAAAGTGGGGAAGAAACGTGAAGAGGAAAATCTCGGGTAGATGTGCGATGCCTTTAAAATACACAGACATAAAGCTTTAGGTGAAAAATATATTCTTCTGATTCCTTCAGGGGTTTTACATTGTTTTAATTTTTAAGTGGGGTTTGTGTTCCCATATATGCCGAGCAAAACCACTTGAGAAAACCAAGTTAAACATAATAAAAAGTTGTGCATATAACTAATAAAATGACATATT
Source organism: Chinchilla lanigera (assembly GCF_000276665.1). Lineage (NCBI taxonomy): Eukaryota > Metazoa > Chordata > Mammalia > Rodentia > Chinchillidae > Chinchilla > Chinchilla lanigera. Next base: position 21,119,952 of record NW_004955432.1, read on the forward strand.
TATAATGAACACTTTACAAATGGTGACCTAATCCATGTACCCATTGTAATTCCAGATCAGTGAAGTCGTCCAGATGGGTCTAATTCATGGCCAGTCCCAGAAATAAGAAAACAATCACGAATCAAAAGATGAGGACCACAACTTCACCAATCCAACTAATTGGCCTGAATTGGAAATAACTCAGTAGAACATTCTCCAGCGACTTCTTCCTATTAGCATTTACTATTAAGTTCAACTTTTCAGAAAACAAAACATGTATGTATTACTTAAAGGCTTATACAAGAAAACAACTTTCCTTATCAACCCAGTAACCATTCCACATCACAAAAACAACTGCTTTTTATGCGAGTAGATTAGAAATTACTGACGCTCCAGCACTCTGGGAAGCTGAGGCAGGAGACTGCAATTTTGAGGACACCCTGGGTAATTTAACAAGTCCCTGGCTCAAATTTAAAAATGAAACAAAACAACAACTAGGGATGTAGCACAGTGCAAAGACCAGGGTTCAATTCCTAATACTGCAATAGAAAAAATGAGACACAGAGAGAGAGTGCTGCTTTTAATATCTTTGATGTGTTTCTCTTCTGGTATCCACCTTTGTAAACACACACATACGTATACAAACATTTTTATACTTCTTGATTATACAATTACAGAAATTATATACTGATATATATTGACTTTTCCTTTAGAATTTGTCCTTATATTCCATATTAGTGTGCTCTCTCCTATTCACTCAGCATGATTTTATAATTTTCTGGTTAAGGGAAACATCAATGTTTTTATAAATACTACTGCAAAATACTTTTTCACTTCTGGGCCAAACAGTGAGCTATGGTTATAATTCGTTTCTATCAAGACATTTTCTTTATTCTGGATTTAATGTTGCTTCTCCTTTTCTTTGGTTTTCTGTAAGCATTTTTCATATATATTATATACACATCCTATTTAAAGTAATTTTTTAAATAAGCACTCCACGTATGTAGCAACGTTCTATAAGGTTCGTGCCTAGATTTCAAGTGCGGTTCTAGGTAGTCTCTGCCTTGGCCGTCCATCCTTGCTCTCTCTGTACTTTCTCTGGATGTGAGGTAGCTGACAGCCTGTTTTTTGCTGCCCTCTTATGTTTGAAACCTGGGTTTTGGGTGTTCCTGTTTGTTTTTCTTCTGTGTTCTCAAGTACGTATGTTATACCTTTCTAAGAAGCTGCCTGAAAGGGGTATTCATCCACTTTAGACCACCGAACCCCTGAGCACATCTTCATTCTCCCATGTATCACTGAGGGCTTAACAATCACCTGATAATTAGCCATTTGGCCTCTGCAGTGCAATCTTCTGGAACTCAGAGTTGCACACCTCAGTTTTTATGAAGTATTTCTCCATGACTTGCTTCTACTCTTTACGAAGTGCTTAGGTCTCAAGATCCATCCATAAATACTAAGTGCAATAAGTCAGACACAGAGAGTTAAATACCACGTGGTTTTTCTAAGATGAGAAACTCAAAATACAAGTAAAGAGCGAAGTAGAGGAGGCGTGACAAGGAGTAGGGAGGTAGATGCTGTAGAGAGGAGAAAGGAATTTGAGGAAGGAGGAAGAGGGAATGGCATGGGTCAGGGAATGCAAATGAGCAGGATGTGATCTGTATATGTATCAATCCTTATCCTGAATGTAGTCATGATGTATAATAAAAACTTTAAAAAGGGGAGGTGTTTCTTAGGATCTCTTTTAAAAAATCTTTTTACCAAATCCGTTTCTCCAAAAGTTTATCACACTCTGCATGGCTAAGGGTCTGTCTCCCCTGCGTGTGACCCTCAGGGCATCCTTTCAGATTGGAGGCATGTGCGCTTCAGTTTTAAGAAATGTTCCTGAGTTAATGTTTGATAATGTTATCATTTCTTCTTATATTTTTTTTATTTCTGGATTTTGTATGTCTTAAATGTATTCTCCATTTTTCTTTCCTGTAGTGTTTCTTTTTTCCTGTTTTTGGAACATTTCTTGGCACTGCCTTCCAAACTTCCTAAGAGACT
>NW_004955432.1:21122073-21154358 GCF_000276665.1 Chinchilla lanigera
TCTCTCCTTGTCCCTCCCTCTCTCTCCCCCCTTTCAATTCTTATAGCTACAATATCTTTCCTCATCAATCACAATACTTATTTTTCATGTGCTTTTAAAAAGTTTTATTTGTGTCCTCCATTGACTGTGCTTTCTTCTAGTTTATTTTTTATGTATTTTGATCTGTATTTAATGTTGGAAACTCCCCAGATATTGAGGGTTCCTTGGCTGTTCATTTATACAGAGATTGTGGCACAGTTAAAGATTGAAAACACAGTACTCGGGCTGGGGATACAGCTCAGTGGCACAAGCGCCTGCCTGGCGGGTGCAAGGTCCTGAATTTGATTCCTGGTACAAAAACAAACAAACAAAAACAAAAAACAAAAGCACAGGACTCACACAACTGTTTGAATCCTCTTTGTATGTGAGAGACTTCTGGCTGTTTATGTAAGAATAGCTTTAAATAGACTATTTACATGGGGGGATTTAGAAATGTGAGTCTACAGGTCTCTTCGCTGGAGCTCTTCCTCTAACTTTTAGTAGTATAGGCAGTGCATGGTGATTACATTCATTGTAGGAAGTTGGCGCACGAACATAGCGCACCTTCTTTATTCACTCCCTTCTCTTCCCTTCTCCCACTTTCCCTCCATCTTTCAGTCTTCAGGGTCCTCTGCATCCTCGCGGTAGGTGGGAGGATGGAGGGGCAGAGGACTGCCTGCAGGTGCTCTGGAAGCCTATGTGGGAAGCTGGGCAGCTCACCAGGCTTGTGTCCTCTCTCCCCTGTCCTTCTGTATTGCTAGTGGCCAGGGCTCTCGCATTTCTAAATTGCTTTTTGTGTCCTCAGAGAATGAAACTCCCATGTCTGAGGGGAAGGTCCCCAGGGGAGAAGCAGCCTAGAGAGCCGTGGCAGGTACCTGCTAACACACTTAGAGTTTAACAGTGCATCAAGCTTGCTTGCTTATTCTTCGCTTGACGTTACGCTTTGAAAGCTTTCGTGAGCACTTTACTAGGCAAAAGGTTTCAGCTGTCTCAAAAGTTATACTTCCTTTTTCATAAGACAATTTGAATTTCATTTTGAGGTAAAACTTTACTGAAAGCTTTATAGCTGACCAGGTACATTAAACTAAATACTTTTCCTTCATCTACTAATTTTGTAATTTTGTTAAAGAAAGGAGGGCTTGAGGCTTTTTGAGTGACTTTTTCCCCTATAAAATCCCACGCTGCTTATTGCTCTGGTTTCTATTGTCCCTTAGAGGCAGGAGGATTTCTTCCCCTCTACAGGAGGCTCACAATGGACTCACTAAATTATAATTATCATGGCAAATCTTTTTTGTTCTGACCAATAAAACCTACATGTTTTATTTTATCCCATTTGCTAGAGCTACCTGGTTTAGCCTAAGTTTTCAAAAGTAATCACTAGTCTTTTTGAACTTGGAGAATATATTTCTTTAGACCCCATATTACACATAGAGTAAAACCACTTCAAGTTAAGTTAAATTTTTCTTAGAAATAGCATTTCAAATAATCAGGCAGGAAAAAAAGTGAAATAATTATTTATACCAACTGGAAACCTCAGCGAGGGCTGGTAAGGACTTCAGACATAGGGAGGTTTAAGTAAAAGGTGCGGGACTCTGTAGCCAAGAAAAAGGTCTAACAGGAACCCCCAGGTCAGGGGCAATATAGAAAAATCATGATCCACTCTTCTCTGCCTGTAGAGAAGATCAAAGTAGACAATTTCAGTCTGAAGTAAACTGTAGAAATTATGAACTTTATAAGATCCCTCCAGCCCAACTTTCGCCAATACTGCATAGACTTTCAAAAGGGGATTTGCCTCATAGACTAAGGCAAATTGATACTTAGAAAAGGAGGTGAATCACAACAGTAGCAATCCCAACCACTAAACCCCTCCCAAAGATTTGGGGCATCCTGTTCATTCAAATATATCCAACCCATATAATTATAAAAGTTACCAGTTAATTGTGCATGCGTGGCTGAAGATAGATTATGTAAATTCAGATGGCATCTACCTTCAAATGTCTGTTGTCTGTCTTGGTCTGCCCCTTTAATCAGGTGACCTCTGACCAGAAGATGCTGAGAGTGCTCTTACTTCAGTTTCCGTCTACCCCATTGGTCCAGTGGGCTCACTGCACAAACACCGGGTACCAAAATGTACTAGAGCAGCAGCGAAGTGGCCCTCCTACTCCAGCTGACACTCAACTAACCTGAAACATAATTATAAGGCTGTAGCATTTTTCACTTCACTTTTCTTCTTCTGAATTCCAACTTTTCTCTTTACCTAATCCTGTCTTTTGTTCTGGACTTTGTGTCCTAGAAGTTGACCCAAACTGAGAAATAATGTAGATTTTTATTGAGAACAAGTAAGAGTGTGTGTGTATGTGTGTGTGTGTGTGTGTGTGTGTGTGTGTGTGTGTGCACTGTGCCACTCATTCTGATACTATGAGACATCTCTTGTGACTTTGCCTTTGTGTAATCATACTTGATGATCAGCACTATCATTATGTCATCTAATGATAAATTTGTTAATTTGGTTCTGAGGGAGAAGGGACAAGGGAGGATTGTTGGGGAATAGTTTAGGGCAAATAATACATCAGTGAACTTGTCATTCTTGAAGCAAGAATGTCGGATGCAGTGCTGAAGGCTTCGTATCACCTGGAATCTGACTTCAGTGTGAGTGCAGGTACCGGATGCAACCGGGGAACTCTGCCCTGCAGGAACGAGGGTGGTGGGGCACAGGGAGGACAAAGATGCGCACACCTGTATTCTCATACACATGCACACATACACACTCACACATACACACTCACACATACACGCACACACACATGTCTTCCTTGGATGGCCTCGCAGATGCCGCTTTGGTGTCAAAACTCATTAGTAATCTCTTCCTTTTTTCATTTAAAATACAGCAAGAGAAGACTAAATTCTGGCTTCTCAGTTGCTTTTGCAGTAAGTCGCTGCCACACAACAGGAAAAATGAAAACTGTTACCAGGCTTCTCCTTTTTCGTGCATAGAAGGCAGAGTAGAGGCAGGAGACTCCTGGGTCAAACCGAGGGACCAAATCCTACTTGTTCGGCGCATGGAGCAGGAGGTGGAGACCATCTCACTGACGGCCCTGCTGAACTGCTGTGTGAGCGCTGGGTCCCTGTGCCAGCACTTTGTGAAACACTGATGCCCTTTTCTGTGTCCAGCGGGATGAGCAGTGTCCAGTTACCTAGAGCTGCACACACACATCTCTCAAAGGTGAAGGTGCAAAGTGATGCGATTTTAAGTAGACCGAGAAGACCTTGGATAATCAATACTACATAGTTGCATAAAATGTTATATTTTAAGGCAGATATCTTACAGCCATTCTATATTCTCCAGGAGCGAGTACAGTACACAGGATTTCTCAAGGTATTTGACCAGGTGCTGCCTACTTTCCCCACTTTTTTTCTGAGCAGTTCCATTGAGATATAATTCACATGCTACCTGATTCGCCAGTGAGTCTCAAGGGCAGAGTTCAGTGTGTTCGGAGTCACCCGCCCTTCACAGAATCTAATTATAGAACATTCTGTTACCTCCAAAAGCAAGTCAGGATCACATCTATTTGTTAAATATTCTGCAGAAGGAGGTATTGTGGAATATTTTAATTTCATGGCAAAGCATTTTATTTTTTCAGAGGGGTCTCTATTTAACAAAATGAGCATTATCCTTCAAGTTGGCAACACGGATTTACAGCACTTTAATTTCATGGTAAAGAATTTTATTTTTACAGAGATATATACTTAACAAAATGAGTACTCTCTTGTAAGTTGGTAGCATGGACTTGGCAAGAAATACAATTAAGTAACTATCTGAATTTATACCACTGGTGTTTTTACCTCTAATGATTTGAACCAAAGTTCATGTGGCTGCCAAAGGTCAGTTGTATATAAAAATGCAACGAAGAACACTCAGAAGAAATTCAGATAAGAAGATGGGTGACCTGCTATGTTTTCCCTGTTATAAAGACTGATCCAAGCACAGTTCAGCAGGGAAAGTTCTTTCTGGATCTTTCACACCTTGTTTGCTAGGGTCCACTGACTGCAACAGACACGTACAAAGACACGGTTTCTCTGCAGAAACGTGGAGACAGGAGGCAGTCAAGGACAGGACCGCTTCTATTAAACAACTCACTCAGGGCAGATGTGTGTCATCATCATGTTCCACCACAGCTGGGGACGGCTTCCAGCCTGGTGTCATGGGCTGGACCGTGTCCCCAAAATATTCATGTGTTGAAGTCCTACCAACAGTGCAAATGTATTTGGAGATAGGGCTTCTAGGACCGAATGAAGGTTAAAGGGGGTCATGAGGGTGGGCCTTCCTCTGTGAAAGTGGCCTTCTTCTAAGGAGAGGAAGAAATGCCAGTGATCTTTCTCCCTCTATGCATGCAGGAAGGGGAGATACAGTGGGGCAGAGCAAAAGGCTGGCCATTCCTAAGACAGAACAGAGACAGCAGGAAAGTAAAACCTGATAATGCACCTTGACTTTGAGTTTCTAACTTCTAGAATTGCGAGAAGTTCTACTGTTGAACTCACCCAGTCTGGGGAACTCCGTCTTGGCTGACTTGTAAGATGGCTAACACATCCAGTAACTATCGCCATGTCCTTGTTCTTGCACACAAGAAGGAGAAGAGAAAAGTAGAAGGTAAGGAGGGTTTTCGGCAGTGGGGGGGGTATGACATAGACATTGTGAATATTACCTCTACTCACTTCCCATTGCTCACAGTGTAGACACATCAACACGTGAAACAAAAAAGAAAGTAAAAAAAGTCTAGTGAGATAAATTGTTCCCGGATACAATGCTGTGTGTGTGCACAAGTGTGCATACGTGAACGTGTCTGTGTATGCTACTGAAACCAGAAGAGGACATGACTATTACAGGGAACGTAGTACTCTGTAAGACAAGCCATCTCTCTCTGTTTTAGCATCTCTTTTTAGGCACCTGTTGCCTTTCCACAGCTAAGAGTTGGCTCGTTGACAGTGCGGCTTAACTTTTATCTGATTCTGCTCTTTAAAATATTCTGCCATCCTGTGCTCTTCCTCTGCTCTGTGTTTTAAAGAATATTGATCTTACTAATTTGTGTAGAATATTAATGGATGATAAATTAGTGACTAATGACTAATAGTGTTTTTAAATAATTTCTATCCTTTTTTTTAGAAATTTTGGAAATTACTTCACTTTAAAATCAGTAAAATTTTAAATATGGATAGCTCAGTTCCTAATGTGGATAAATAACAAAGCTCTTTCAGCCAGATCTTATTTCAGTCTGACTGAGACATTACATCAATCATTATTTGTGCTTAGGATCTACTCCCTCAAGATAAAACATTAATAGTTTTGAAGTCCTACTTTTTTAACCAATTATTTCAATAATTATCCCATTCTTCATCGCATTTTTTTCTTTTGGAAGGAATTTTTGCTATACATTTACATCTGTCTACATTCAGAAAGACTCCATAATATTGATAAATGGTCTAGAGATAGCCCAGAATTATGAGATACAGGAGATCTAAGGGAACCCAGCTGTATAAGCGGCTGTATGGAATGTACTTGTTTGCTCAATAAATAAGTATATGGGCTGCACACACAGTGATGTGCTGGGGATGGATGAATCATGGAACATGATGTCCCTGGATCCTGACCTCATGGCGTTTAGAGATTTGTGAGCTTATGATAATAGGATGCTTTATGTGTTCATTTGCATGCAGAAAACCTAACCCTTATTTCCAATAGGCTTTGCTAACAGGAGGTGGGGGAAGGTGGTCAGAGCATTAAAAGTAAGATGTTCACTTTCTCTGTGCAATCCTATATTCCTTCTCTTTGAAGGCTGCTTCGATTTATTGCTGGCAACTATACCAGAGTCCGACGTAATAGCAGTAGAACTGCGGGGTCATCGGCATCGGTGCCATGGTCTCAGACACCCTCAGACTGGGTTGGCCTCCTCTCTGTCAGCTGGTCCCCACTGTGAGATTCTTTTATAGTTGCTGCATTACTAGTGGACAAGTGAAAACAGCAGATGGGAATGTGAAGGGGATCTTTCGAACTGATCATCTTTAATTAAAAGCATAATACACCGTAGGTTCACGTCTGAGGACCACGTGATACGTAAAGTATTTTCATAATGAATTTCAGCTGGTACTTTCTTTCTCTGATGGGTTTTCTTGGATAGAAGCCAAATGGATTAAAGTTGTACCAAATTTGGTCATATACCAGGAGGTATTATCATTAAGATTTAATATATACAATTTAGCTTATGCATTTCTATCAGGAGAGCCAGAATTAATTTAATTTTATGTGGGTCAAGGGACAATTTCGGGGGGTGCACTTCAGAATAAGGTTCAGCTTGTAAATCATCAGCTGTGTTACCAGTGACGGTGTACCATTTTTGTGGTTTTGGGGAAAGAAATGGGCGATAAATGCAGAGAAGGAGTGAGGAGGGCAGAGGGTACCTGAGCCGTGTACGATCTTCTGACAGCTGATTTCTTGCGCTGTGCCAGTCCAGTTTAACAGTCAGCAGTTTGTTTTTTCAAATGGCCAGAGAGTAAGAATTTCAGCCTTTGTGGGCTGCAAGGTAGAAATACCCCATTCTGTAGTAGTGCTAACAAATAGCCAGAGACAGAAATTAAATGAACGACACACAATAACAGAACTTTATTTATAGACACTGGGACTACAGTTCTATCAAATTTTAGTATGTTGTGGAATTATATCCTTCTTTAGATTACTTTTTGTCATCGACAAACAGGAAAACTGTCTTATCTCCCAGAGCATAGGTGATAGGTAGCAGGCCAGACTGCTGACACCTGGCCTGGTGTCATCTTTACTCATCGAGTAGTTACTGAGTGACTGCCAGATGCCAGCCACGGATCTCAACCGTGGGAGCTGGCAGCAAAGCAACAAGAAAGCAAACAAGTAAATAAAACCTCTGCCTGCCCAGAGCTTACGCTCTACATTTGCCTGTTGTCACTGCCTGTCTCCCAGAGGTGTCGTTGCCGTGGTGACTGTTTAGAAGTGTAGTAAAATTTCTTGTCCATGTCAGGTTGAGCCACAGACGAAGCTAGCAGCCTGTAGTTTCAAGTGCGCGTTTGCTTTTTGTGCACAGCCTTCTGGGAGCGCCCTGAATTTCCTCCTGCTGTATGGTCTCCTGTATCCCTCACCCCGCACCTGCACTGAAGAGGCATTTACGATAATTGAATAATATCTAATAATATCTAGCGCTTTTGGTGTAGTAATTAACTAACATGATTCAATAATAATCAATGATGAAAAACTGAACATAAGCTGTTATTACCCTTATTTTAGGCACCAGCAGAAATGTTGCTTCACTGAGGGGTCATTGTCCAAGACATGATAAGCCACGAAAAAAGATGTGAGTGTTTGACTCTTAGAATGTGGTGATTATCGGCTGAAATAGTTGTGTCTTGGTCCTATGCATGCTGAAAATACATACTACTGCTTTATAATGAGACACAGAAAAGTCAAAGCCACAGATAGGGGCTGCAGGACCGCATCACGTGTGTGTGTCTGTCCTCCCGCCGCCCGGCTGTGGGCACTGGGACCCTTCCCTCGCGGGCGGCCTCCCTGGCTTCCCGGAAGGCTCCAGGGCGCCTCTCCAGCGGCCTCACCCCCTTCTTGCCATTCTGGTGGCGAGTGATGCAGAAACATTTTAATTAATGGTGAACTTCTCAAAGTTGAAGTGCAAACAATTACAGCTCAATTTTACTTTTGGCCTCACTCTCCTCATTTCCATTCTCTCCTCCCTCTCCATTAGATGACTCCGTTTCACAGTCTGTAAAGCTGGCTAATGGCTCAGCTTATGAAAGAGAGGGTATTGTTTCTCTCTGCCGCAATTAAAGGCAGCAGAGACAAAGAACTCTGATGCCAAACACTTCTGTGTGAGTTCTTCTGAAAGGTAGACACCTGCCTCTTCTCTACCTGGGCAATGATTTCTTCTTCTTCTTTCTCCAGAAAGGATTGTCTTCCCCATAACAACTGTTTGCACTCAAGACTCAAAGAAAGTTCATTGCACACATCACAAGTACATCTGATATGTAAGTGAAGTGATCTGTAGCACTGTTAATTAGACCTAAATTCTTGATTTACTATTTATAAAACAAAATTGATTATTACTTCATCAACAACATTTACAGCATCATTAAGAGAGGTCTGCTCTAGCAGCCTCAGGTTAAATTTTTTAACAAGCACTTTACTCGCTAATCTGTGTTATTGCCAACATATGTAAACTTCCTAATGCTAATTACATTCAGCTGTGAATCAAACAATGTCTAATTCTCTTCAGGATTAATTATGCACATGTGCCGGCTGCATTCCTAAACATGGTTCTCATAAATAATAAGAGATATATCTAAGCAGATGGGATTTTTCCAACTAAATGATCTGTTTATCATGAATAAAACAAATGACACACACTAGACTTCAAATGCAGAGTCACTGCAACTTCACATCTTTTCAGCATGGATTACCCCAACATTTGTTTATGTGAATACACTCCTGAGCACTTGAGCAACGTGCATGTTTGTTCCCATGGATTTATCTCCAGCAATATTTTTTCAAAAATTGCACTGACACACAGGAGCGGCGTGGTTTATTTCCCGCACTGACTGTGCAAAAGCAGTTCTGCACAGTGAAGATTCAAGCTGCAGTCAATCGCTAGGGAATTCTGTGGTAATTAACCTGATAAAACATTACACAGGCTTCTCCCTTCCTACAGCACAATATATGACGGGCATCTTCTGCTATTTCAAGGCTGGAAGCACAATCATTTTACCAGTTCAATTCAACAATAGTTTAATTCAATTCTTTGTCCTGTAAGAAAGATAATTTTGAAAGGAAATGAACTTGTATAAAGAAAAAAAGTGATCCTAGAAAAGTGTATAGAATGAAGTTGTTAAGTTAGTAACCTAAGGTTTTCTAATCTGAAATGATCCCCCTCAAGTCGGCTGTGCTTGGGAAGTGACTTGCCGTTAGGAGGCGGGGTGTTGTCCGGGACCAGGGTCAGCAGGGGTTCGACTGGGACCCGTCCCTCCCTCTGCCGACCGCTTCCTTCTCTCTCGGATGGCTGCCACCCTGACCTACGCGGCTCTTCCTATGCCACATGTGCCTCTGAGCTGGCCTGGCATTGACTGAAACCCAAAGAAACCTTTCCTGTTTCAAGTCGAGGGAGGCGGGCCCTGGGTCTCAGGGACAGGGAAGCGACAAAGACACCTACTGCCTTTCTAGGAGGCCGGAAGGTGCCAGTCGCTTGTGCAGTGCACCCGTAGCTCAAGTGTGGTAGGCATGAGCCAGAGTAGACACGGGTGTCTTGCCATCCCAGAAAAATTGTGGTATCTCTTTTTAGTAAAGAGACACGAGAAGGATTTATTAGAGGCAGATTTAGGATCACTCAACAGTAGGGGGCGCTCAGAGAAATAGAGCACTATGATATCTTTATGGTATTTAAAAAGATATCTCTTTATAGAGCTAGCGTCCAAACAGCGGCCCCTTCCCCACAGTCCTGCCAGGGCAGGACAGAGATTCCGTATCGCTTCGTCAGAGGGAGACTACGGGCCTTTTGACTTAGTCGCTTTCTCACTGCTAGGACAAAATATTTGACCCCTGAAAATTAAGGAGAGGTTTATTTGGCTCACGGGTCAGTCCTCGCATGGTCAGCTGGCTCCAGGCAGAAGCCGCGGGATGGGAGCGACATAGGGGAAGCTGCTCCCAGCACGAAGCTCAGGAAGCAGTCAGGGAACAGCGCCGAGGCTCCTGGTCACTGGCCGAGTCAGAAGCAGCTCTGCTTCTAACAGCAACGGACTGTACTGCCTGTAACACGGTCCCGCTGCAATCACATGGGGCTCCAGGGGGACATTAGATATAAATCATAGCACCATCTGACTAGGAGTACTTAAAAATGTGACTAGTCAGGGCCGGGGACATAGCTCAGTGGCGTAGTTCCTGCCTGGCAAGCACAAGGTCCTGAGTTCGATTTCTGCTAGAAAACAAAAAACTAAATAGAAGTTTTCTGCAGTGGGGGAAAGGGGAAAGGAAGAAAGGGAAAAACAAAAAATATATACTATACACAAGATAGTGATGATAGTTTTACAGTTAGCTTCTCTTAGCTCCTTGAAAATCATGTGTTAAAACCAGGCGTGGTGGCTCACACCTGTAACCTCAGCAACTGGGAGGCCGAGGCAGGAGGATTGCTGCAAGTGAGAAGCCAGCCTAGGTTACAAAATGAACTCAAGGTCAGCTTGAACTACATGGTGAGACCCTGTCTCAGAAAGACCAAAAAGAGAAAAAAAAAAAAAAAGAAAGAAAAGGCTGTTTCATGCTAATATTATTTAGACAAGGTACCATGCCTATGTCCTGTACTCTGATGAACTACTATGAAGACACCAGTATGCAATGTGTCAACTGTTGTAACTGTCCTACTAACCTGTTTTGAAACTGGGTTCCATTTTTTATCTTTTTTCTCCTTAAAAAATTGTGACTAGTCAGAATGGAAATGGATTTAAAAGACTGACCACCAAAATACAAAGATAAAAGAGGTAAAATATTATTTGTAAATGTTTTTGTATATTAATAGATAACATATATTTGGTTAAATATATTAAAATTAATTTCACTTTTTTAGTTTAACTTTTTCCATGTAATAGCTATCAAATTTAAATGACATATATTGTTAACCTTGCTTGCTTTTTCTTTTTTTTGTACTGGACATTGAACTCAAGACCTTGTGCTTGCCAGGCATACACTGTGCCACTGAGCTGTAATCCCCGACCCTCACCTTGTACTTTTATTGGTCAAGAATCATCTGGAAGGTTTTGCATTTTCCAGTAAGTCTAGAGTAGCACAGAGCCGTCTGAATTTTTTTTAAAAGCTTTTAGGTAAATCTGACACACATCAGATTGAATACCACTGTTCTAGTAGCTAAGGGGAGATGGCCATGTGCAGAAAATGCATGGATTTACAACCAATGATTTGTGCCCTGTAGATCAAATAAAAATATATCTGAGACTCACCAAGATCCAGTAACTTATCCAAAGCCCCCAAAACTCAATAAATACCACACATGAAGCAAAGGAGCCCGTTAGCTTTTTGTGATCCCGAATACCATGTTTCTTCCTCCATAGGTCATTCTATTTTACTAAAAAGTTAGATGAAGGAGGAATGACTGAACCAGAGGCAGGACCAGGGACCCAGAGTATCACGAGAGTCAGACAAAAATTTTCTCAGAGCAGGAGAGTAATATTTAAGAGCAGTCTACCTGATGGGCTTCTGCTAGATGTTTCCACATCTGTTGCTTTTATTCCACTTTCTCTTAGCTCGTGTCTACATAGCTTAGTGACTGCGAGATTCACTTTCTTTACTTCTGAGAGAAAAGGGCACCTCCATCACTGCTGGGAGGTGGTATACAGATCGTCACAGTTCCTGGCCCAACCTGTGCAAGGTGGTCAGCTAAGGTTTGTTCTGTCCATGCCCCACCCTCTCCCAACATCCACACAAATGTTGGCTTTCACACCCTGAGCCTTCACCGAAAGGGAATTACGTGTAATTCTCAGCCAGAGCTAGAATGGCCAAGGTGAACTCCGTGGCTCTCTCAACCTCACTGAAGTCTGTTGTTTCCCGTTTGGTCTATATGAAGCTTGTTTCCTTAACTATACAATTCTTAAGTAAATTTATTTTTTTTTAGGTAATTTAATGGCAATAAGTGGACTGCTTTAAAAGCCCAAGCTCCATGATTCCCCTGGTAAAATATTATACACCTGCCATGGCTTTTACAGGAAACTAGGAAGCCTGTAAGTTTAGGGCATTTGACATTAATGCAATGACTCTTTCAAATTTATGGTCTTTCCTTTTGTGTTAAGCAATCAGCCACAGCCCTTGTTTATAGTTTTGTGAAGATATGTCAGGAAAGAGAGCATCTCGCACTGCTGGCTAGGATGTGATAGAGCGTCTGTGGCTGACAGCAGTAGGATGTAGCTGAAGAGTTGTCTGAGCCACACTGTCCTTTTCAAGACTCCACTGGGAAGCTGTCCCACCCCTGCATTTTATGCCCCTCACCATGCATAGGGTCTCTTCCCCCTCTCCACACTCCAGGCACTCTTCTTCCCCACCTACCCTTTCAAAATTGGCAAATTTAGATGAACACGATCATTAGTACTCAGATTCTTCAATTATTTAGATTCTTCAAAAGTGTTTTCTCCTCCGAGCAAATTTTTAGCTGTGAGTTCTGCACCATATAAATCAAATAAAAGAGTGTCTGAGATTTAGACAGGTCCAGTAACTTATCCAAGACCACACAGCTTCAGTAATAACTGTACATTAAGCAAAAGAGGCAGAATTAGCTTTTGGTGAATCCAAATGTCATATTCTTTCCTCTATAGCTAATTCTAGTTTATTCACACAGAGACGGAGAAAGAGCGACTGATAAAGTGTCATTAATTAAGACTCAAAAATCGAAACTAAAAACAAAAAAAATTAAACAAAGTAAAGTCAAGATTTATGAGGCTGGGGATTTAGTTCAGCGGCAAAGCACCTGCCTGGCAAGCGCAAGGTCGTGAGTTCGGTTCCTGATACCGGAGAAAAAACAAAAACAAAAACAAAAACAAAAAAAATTTAAAAAATAAATAAATAAATAAAGTCAAGATTTAGTCTTTGGTTGCCAAAACTTTTTACTTGATCTTAGCCAAAATGCAGAGAAGCGATAACCAAAGCTTTAATATAATGGTGAATTGTGTTTCTAAAAAGTGAAACAGTTATGATATTGAGACTTTAAAAAAATACATAATTATCCAAGGGTCACCAAGATGGCAGAGTACGCAGCAGAGAAAGAGCCTCTCTGAGAGTCGCCATCCAGATGCTGGAATATAGCAATGTAAAGAAGACATAAAGGAGGGAAATGAGGCCCCTAAGCCCAGGAAGGAAATGAAGAGAGAATTGAAGCCCATGGAGAGTGAAGAGAGAAACTTCAACAAAGAAGAAGAAGATCGCTTGTGGCCCCTTCACTGAGAGGAGAAGTTCAAACCTGCAGACACACAGTGACTGCGGGTGACCCGAGAGCCCTTCATGGAGAGATGCAGCAGTAGAGGGGAGCAGTGGACCTCAAAGATGGCACTGCCCAGGGTGAGTGCTGAGGGCTTGACCATCCCTTGGGAAAGAGTGATTGACTGAGACCCGTTTTGGGGAGGGGCCAGGTGGGCTCAGAACTGAGTGGCTTCTGGCTTCATCTAGTGGCTCGAGGCGGGGCTCAGGCCCACCGAGGAATGTGCCCTGACTGCCGCAGGTTGAATGGGTCTGGGTCCATTCATGGTCTGGGTCCCCATGGCTAGAGTGCAGGCTGACTTTCAGGGGAAGGAAAGGTGCAGGCTCCCTGAGATTATGCACGTCCCCGCCATAAGGCTTCTGCTGGCTTGCTGGGATAAATCAACGCAGATCTGGACTGTGTCTCCCCACATTGTCTACCGGTGACAGCAGAGACAAACCTGGAAGTGAACGATTTCCCCCTCTCTGTCTTGTTTTTTGTTGTTGTGGTTTTGCTTTTGTTTTTGTCTTTTTCTCCTGCATTGTCGATCTTGTTTTTCTATGAGTGTGAACCTGGTTGCTAGCCTCTTCGTGGTTGTTGTTGTGTCCTGCTCTTCCTTTTATCTCTTCGTTCTCTCTTTCCCTCCAGTCTTTGCATAGGTTTCCCGAAGTTAGCGTGATCCCCCCTTGTCTTCCAGCCTTACTTGCAATCTCCTCCTCTTCTTCTGCTTCTCTATGTCCTAACCTCTTTTACATTTTAACCCCTGAAGATAAAATTGACTATTAAGGACTTACATACTGCATGTAATTTGTTGGTTTGTTTTAGACTTTATAACTACTAATCTATTTCATACAGTTAAAGGTGGCAAATTAATGGCTACCTCAGCTTGTCATTTTCTAGGCTGTTTGATGCTATTATTATTGCTGATGGTACCATGATAGCCCAAAGTGACATAACTGTTCCAAACAGTTGTTCTTCCTGGTATTCCAAGACTGAGACTGACTGAAGGTTATAGCAAATACTATGGTTTTGTACCAAAGAACCAAGGGCTGGGCCAAGCAGGCAGCAACTTATCTTCTTCAACAAATTGAAGAAGTAGGATCTTGCAACAGACTTCAAATCCAAAGAACCAGCTACAACTGGAAGACACCTCAGAGAAGCAGTCATTTCCTAAAGGTTCTAACAACTGATAATAAAGCAACTCGCCATAGTCAATTAACAAAGATCAACCCAGGAATTAAATTTGAAGAAAAGCAAACAAAAAAAAAATGAGAAGACACTTAAACGAGATGTAATCCCAGACATTCAGCTCACCACAGGCAAACCAAAGGGGCTGTGAGGTGCAACAATCAGAAAACTACCCATCTGGTCTTTCTGAAATGGTAACAACAAAGCAATTGAACGAGGCTCTAGAAAAAAAATCAAATCAGAAATAATTTCTCAGATAATTGCAGAAATGGTGAACACAATGAAAACCATGCCTACTGACTGTAGAGCAGATGCAAGTTAAAAAATAGAGGAGCTTAGGAAAATCATGGAAGCCACGAATACTCAGCATAGGAAAGGAATGGAACCCATAAGACAGATTCAATCAGATATCCAGGAGACTAAAGATTCCACTGAAAGCACCTGCAAGCAGAATGAGTCAGTGTGAGGCAGAATCTCAGACATAGAAGACAGGCTTGTGGTTAGCACTCATGAACAGAAAGATTTCTTAAGAATAGCAAGAGATCATGAGAAATCAACATAGTAACTACCAGAAGGTGCAAGGAAGAATAACTTAAGATTGATTAGCATCAATGAAAAAGGAAGAGATAGCACAAATGATATAAAAAGCTGTTCACAGACATCATGGCAGAAAACTTCCCTGATAGGGAAAAAGAATTTGACATAACAGCTAAGTGAGGCATTTAGAATTTCAATTAGCCATGATAAAAAATATCTACAGCCGGGCATACTATAGTCAAGATTTCAGAAATTCAACACAAGAATAGATCCAAAAGTCAAAACATAACAGTTATAATCATCAATGTTAAGGGCCTCAGTTCACCAACAAAAAGATACAGACAAAATAGATCAAGAAGCAAGATCTAACAATATGCTGTATACAAGAAATACATTTAATTCAAAAAGGAATTGATAGACTACTGAAAGTCAAAGATGAAAATCAATACTCCATGTGACACAAACCCAGAAAAAAAGAAGGGGTAGCTATTCTGTTTGCAGAGAGTTAATTTCAAGGCAAAATGGATGAAGAGACTCACAAAAAGATGACTTCATCCTTATAAAGAGAACAATCCAAGAAGAAGAGATAATAAACATAAATAGAGTGATCCCTCACCTATCACAGGAGTTACATTCCAGAGACCCCTGCGACAGGTGAAAATCCATGAAGTAGCAGTGTTATATTTATTTTATTATTTACATATATTTTAAGATTCTCTAAACCCTTTACACACTCCTATAAACCTTTCCCACTCTCTTATTAACCTTTAGGCAAAAGTAATTAAAATCATAAATATTATATAAAATGTATATGCCTCAAAATCCCATGATATAGTGAGAACTCCACAATACAGAATTAGATATATTTTTTAAAAAAACCTTGATACAGTGAAGCCACAATAAATGAACATAATATAGTGAGGGATGATTGTATATGTGCAACACCAGTATGCCCAATTATACAAAACATATTATAAAATATGAAAAATAAAATAAACACTAATACAATAATATTGGGGATCTCAATACCCTGCTGTCGCAAAAAGACAGATCAACTAGACACAAAATCAACAATGAAATATTAGAACTGAACCAAAATTTTGAACAAATGGACTTAGCAGATATCTATTGTGTTCCACTCCACAATATCAGAATACACATTCTTCTCAACTGTACATGGGACATTCACCAAAATAAGCTACATACTAGCTGATGGAACATGCCTAAGCAAGTGAAATGAAATTGAAAGTATCTCATGCATATTTTCAGACCATAGTGCAACGAAATTGGAAATCAGTGGTAAAAGAAACCACAAGAACTTCATGAACACATGGAAATTAAGTAACACCCTCCTGAATAACCAATGGGTCACAAATGAAATTAAAGAAGAAATTAGTTTCTACAATTACATGATAAAGATAATACAACATACTGGAACTTATGGGACACAATGAAAGCAGTCCTAAGAAGGAAATTTACAGCAGTGAATATCCATGTCAGGAAAACAAAGCAAGAGCAAATAAACAAGTTAATGTTGAATCTTAAACTTCCAGAAAGAGAAGACCAGACCAAACCCAAAGCTCATACAAAGGAGAAAATTATAAAGATTTTTAGAGTAGAAATTAATGCATTGGAAACTAAGAAAACAATACAAAGAATCAATGAATAGAAGAGTTGGTTATTTCAAAGATTAAATAAAATCAACAAAATCTTAGTCAACCTTATCAAAAAAAGGAAGAAAAGATTCATATCCATGCAATTAGGAATGAAAAGTATGAAATCACAACAGGCCCTTCAGAAATCCAGATCATCTATATCTATTTTAAGAACTTGTGTTTTAATACAATGGAAAATGCAGAAGAAATAGACAGAATACTAGATACCTATGAATTACCAAAGCTGAATCAAGAAGATATAAACCAATATCAACAAGTGAAATAAAAAATGTAATGAAAAACCAACCAACAAAGAAAAGCCCAGGCCCTCATAGATTCACTGCTGAATTTGCCAAGAAATTTAGGGAAGACCTAATATCACTACCTCTCAAACTTTCTAATGAAATTGAAAGGGGAGCAATACTCACTTATCATGGGAGTTACATTCCAGAGACCTTCCTAAATTCATTCCTGGAAGCAAGCTTTACCCTGATACCAAAACCAGAGAGGGATCCAACTAAGAAAGAGAATTACAGGCCAAACTCCCTAATGAACATAGATGCAAAAATCCTTAATAAGATACTAGCAAACCGAATGCAGCAAATCATCAAGAAGATTATACACCACAACCAGGTTAGATTCATCCCAGGGATGCAGGGATGGTTCAACATGTGAAAATGAATAAATGTAATACATCATATTATCAGAACCAAGGGCAAAAATCATATGATAATCTCAATAAATGCAGAAAAAGCTTTTGACAAAGCCCAGCACCCATTCATGATTAAAACCGTACAGAAAATTGGAATAGATGGTCTTTACCTCAGTCTGATAGAAGCCATCTATGAAAAACCAACGGCCAACAGCAGACCTCCCAAATTAAAAGATATAATCCAAAAATAGCCATCTGAGATGAATACACACTTCTCTAATGAAGAAATATGAACAGCAAATACATGTATGAAAAAATGTTCAACATCCCTGGTCATTTGAGAGATGCAAAATAAAACAACACTGAGATTCCATCTCACTTCTGAAAGAATGGCTACCATCAAGAAATCAACCAATAGCATGCTGGAGGGGTTGTGAGGAAAAAGAAACCCTTCTCCACTGCTGGAGGGATTGTAGACTGGTGCAATCACTGTGGAAATCAGTGTGGAGGTTCTTCAAAAAACTAGAATTAAAAGTCCCATTTGACCCAGCTATTCCTCTTCTGGGTAACTTTGCAG
Source organism: Chinchilla lanigera (assembly GCF_000276665.1). Taxonomy (NCBI): domain Eukaryota; kingdom Metazoa; phylum Chordata; class Mammalia; order Rodentia; family Chinchillidae; genus Chinchilla; species Chinchilla lanigera. The sequence goes on from NW_004955432.1 coordinate 21,139,729, forward strand.
AAGAATTAAAAACACTATACCACAGCAATATATGTGCACCCATGTTTGTAGCAGCACAATTTGTAGTAGGTAAATCCTGGAACAACTCAAATGCCCATCAACTGAGGAATGGATAAAAAAATGTGGTCTTTTTATATGGTAGAGTACTATTTAGCCATAAAGAAGGATAAACTTGAGACATTATAGGTAAATGGATGCAACTTGAGACCATACTCATAAGTGAAATAAATCAGATTCATATGTGTAAACATCATATTATCTCCCTGGTGTGAGAAACTGAAAGAGTAAATAAGAACCAAAATGCACAATAGATACTGTGAAATGAGAGAAACTGTTCAAAAATAAAGAGAAAATGGGATGGGGAAAAGAAGAAGGAAGGGAAACGTAATAATACTTATACACATATATATAGTGATTCATATAATTATACTACTAATTTCTCTTGTTGACTGAAAAGTTTGTGCTAATATTGTTTGGACAATTAAATGCTTATATCTGGCACTCTGAGTAATAAATTTAAAGATACCAATACACAATATATTAATCATTGTTACTCTCCTATTATCTTGTTTTTAAATTTTGTTTCTCTTTAAAATAAATGTTTTAAAGTGAAATTATATTCAATAGTTACTTTCCCACGTCTTGGCAATAGTTATTTCAGACAGTTTTCCATGAGATTTTAAAATTAAAATGTCCATCGAAGGCCTCCTTACCTCACTCCCCTCGTCCTTTGCAGGGACACAAACCTCGTCAATACCTCCGAAGACGATTTGGAGGATTAAATAAAATGATGGTTATAAAACGCTTACAATAGTACAGTGTTCTGAATATATACACATTAAATGATTATTTTCCTTCTGCTACATCATTAACAACCTAAACATTGGATCAATTTCCAGGTTACCACACATTTTCACCATAGTAAGTTCTTCAGATGATTTATTAGTCATGAATTTAAAATAATCATCTAGGAAGTAAGTGATGTATACAGATTTACAAAAATATTTTATGATTTTTATTTTATAAAAAATACAACAGAATTTTATAATAAAATAAGAGAATAACCATACTTAATACCAGTAATTTGTTTTCTTTTTAGTAGTTTCTCTTAGTTCATAGATAGTAAAGTTTTTGCTATCTGCATAAATAATTTTTAAAAGTCTAGCTTTCCTAAAACTGGGAAGAATTTAAGGAAAAAATAAATATAAGAAAATAAAAAAGAAAGAAAACACCAGGTTAATGAAGGAAATGTCAGTATGGCAGAGTAAGATGGCTACACAATAGATCTGCCTGGGGCAGAGCCTGGAAGGATTTTGATGACTTTTCCCTCTCACTTTCCTCTCGGCCCAGGCCCACATGGAAATGTACATCCTCCTCTGGTTAGGGTCTTTCTACACTTGTTGAGGATATTCGTGCTGTTCCTGAGAGTATCACACTTGCCAAGAGATGCATTAAATGACAGCATTGATTGTGAAGCACTTTAAATTGATAATTGATTCTCTTTTTAACAATGAATTTTAACCTGCTTCCAAAAATAATTTCAACTCCTTGGCACTGACTGTGGAGTGCTATTTTGCAGACAGTTAAACCAGTTTGCATTTGCTACTTTTGTTGAATAACTTAAAATTCATTTAATTTCTAAACCGTACGTTTAAAACTGAGTTGCCGTCTCACGTGGTAGGACGAGTACATGAGTCACAGGCTCTGTTCCAATAACATGTTTTCCTAATGGACGCGAGAGAATGTCTCCTCTTTGGGACCAACAGTTCAGTCTTTTGCGCTTGAAGTTAAAAATGAACTTAAGGATAAACAAGCTAATTTCTGTATAGAAGCACAAAAGAAAAACCTCCTGTACATCTTTGATCATTACGATATTCTTCAGCTTGTCGTAAATACCATGGAAATATTGTGTGTGAGGTCCTAGCTTAAAATAGTAAGTCCAAAACAAAACAAGACATAAATAAAAAACAAATTCATTTCACAGAGGAAAAATTACTGTCTGTTTTGAATCATCTGGCCAGTATATATATTCATTTAAATATGTACAATTTATATACATATTTCCATTATTGTATTATTTCTTATGATTTTCAAAATTTCTCCTACTTTAAAATTCTATTATATCTACTTCTTTTTTATTATACAGACAATAAGAAAACAATAACAAAATAACAGCAGAGACAAAAACAAAACAACACAAAAACAATAAAGATGATACAAGATTTCAAAACGGAGTGATAGTAATTACCAGTGGTTGTTATATTACATGTTGTTGTCTTTAATGAAGTTGCTCAGGTCACCAGATGTAAGAATGCAAGATTGATCAAACCATTAAAAAGAATAAAAAGTAATAAAAAAATTAGAAATGATACAGAGCTCCACTAGACAAGGTGGTAGGCACTCAACAATGGTTGTTATATTGCACATTGTTGTCTTCAAATTCGTTGTGCAGATTACCAGATATAAGCGTGCAAAATTGGTGAAAAAATGTAAGCATTAACTATTCATTTCAATAAACTATTAGACATGAGCAGTACAAACATCTCATATATATATGTATATTATTCCCTTCTTTCTTTCTTTTTCTCCTTTCCCCCATCCCAGTTGTTCCTTCCTTTGATCAATTTCTTTCCCTTTCATAATATCTATTGTATGCTTGGGGTTTTATTTACTCTTTCAGGTTCTTATACTAGGGAGACAATACAATGTTTATACATGTGGGTCGGATTTATTTCACTTATGATTATGGTCTCTAGTTGTACCCATTTACCTATAAAAGCCTCAAGTCTGTCTTTTTTTATAGCTGAGTAATGCTCCATTGTATAAAAAAATCACATCTACTTCTTTTAAAACATTGAATGTGAATATACATTTATATTGTTTAGCATTCTGTACAATATCAGTAAAACAATTTAAGTTGGCATTCCAAATCAGTGGAAAAATTGAATAGATTTTTTTAAAGAAGTATAGACTACATACCAAAATATATTTCACAATTTGCAAAAGTTTATGTGAAAGAAATTGTAAAATCACTTATACTTAGGATATTCAGATAAAATAGAATACTCCAAATTTTGTCAAGCTCAATTCTAAAGGCAAAATTAATGAAAAGAAAGATTGATTTATATCACTACATAAAATTAAAAACTTACTATTTATCAAGCAATATAAATGATCTAGGCAAAACTGTTGGTAAAACGTTAACATTTTATTATATAAAGAGTAAAATATATTTATAAATTAATAAAGTGAGAACAAAAGCCCTGACAGAAGAATAAACAAAATTATGAGCCATTAATACATTAGGAAAGAGAAGAAAATATAGAAAAACATTCTGCCTTTTTTAAAATCTAGAAATATTACTTTAAAAAAAAATTTGAAAGATAGAAAGAGCATTAACTTGAATGTTGTAAAGGCAGGAAGAAATGAATCTTTCTTTTTCTTTTTTTGGTACCGGGAATCAAACTCACAACCTCATGCTTGCCAGGCAGGCGCTGTGTCACTCACCTATGTCCCTGGCCAGCTTTTTCTTTTACATTATTCTCATTGATATATGTTTCTGACACACAGTGATTACACTCAGCGGGGGCAGCTGATCTATTTACGCAGTGTGTCTTGATCATTTTCATTCTGCCCTCTCTGCCTTCCCTCTGCCATCTTCCCCAGATTGCCTTCCCATCACTAGAGTCTACCTTCTTACTATGTTTCTTACTATGTCTCTTTTAGTTTGGTCTTAAATTTTTTATATTTTTGCCCTTCATACTATAGAAATAATGAGCTATTTAATCATTTGTGTCTGGTTTATTTTACTCAGTACTATGTGTCCCGCTCAATCCATTTTCCTAAAATCTCTTGAATTCATCTTTGTTTATGACTGAGTAATATTCCATTGTATGTGTACCATGTTTTCTTTATCCACTCACCCACCTGTTGATGGTCATATCAGCCACATTCATTAGTTAACTATTGTGGGGCTTGGTGCTATAAGCGTGTGTAGGCATGTGTCACTTAATATGATAAACTTCAACTCTTGGAGGAAGATATTAAGGAGAGGTATTCCTGGGTCAGAAGTAATTTCTCTTCATTGTTTTTTGAGAAATATTCATATTCATTTCCAGAGGGAACTAGCTTACATTCCCACCAAGAAGGTATGATTCCTTTTTCCCTACGACCTCTCTAGTATTTGTTGCTTCTTTGAATCTTTGACAATTGTCATTTACCTTGAGTAACACGGAATCCCAGTGACGTTTTCATTGGCAAGAAATACACATTCTTCTCTGCTGGTTTTCTCCACAAAAAGCAATGCATTTGGAGGGCTGACTGGGTAATAAATATACAAAAAACCTTATCAAGAATAAGAGTGACAGCAACCAACTATTTCAGAGTAAAAGTGAGTGAGTAACAGAAAATGCTTTGCGAAGGCTTTGATTCTGGGTTGGGAGGCAGGAGAGCGAGTCGGGCCGGCAGGGATATCGCTGGGGCAGTTGATGCATCAAATATGGAGTGTGGATACTGTCACCTCCATCATTCTGATATTGTTTTGGTCGTGTAGCGAAACAAACTTACTCCTAGGAAAAGCACGCTGAAAGGCCTTGCAGTAATGGGGCAGATTTTTGTCTCTTCTCGGATGGTTTCTGGGAGAGACGGAAAAGACAGCAAGTTAGAGGTAGAGAGGGGCGTGGGAGCGGAAGACACAAGAGGAGGACGCAGAGTACAGAGCAGGAGGGGCCGGCCCCGGGGTGCAGCTCGGTGGAGGGCTCAGTGTGTTCCTGTACTGTTCCCGCAGATGCCCAGCAGCAGGAGACTATCAAAAAGTTAACAGTGAACAATAGAGAATCAAGTTTAAAACAAAGTAAGTACTCCATGTACAAATCATTCCACCTTAGAAATTTCTTTGAAGGAAATAATCATAAATTTAACACAAGTATTTCTCTATCGCACTATCATTTACAGTGCAACAAGGGGAAACTGTGCTCACAAATCCATGGGAAGTCTTTAATTTGTAAGACAGAATTCTTTACAGATGTTAAATCCATATATTTTTTTGAGGCAGGTCTCACTACGTAGTCCAGCCTGGACTTGAACCTTGCCTGCCTCAGCCTCCTGAGTGCTAGAATTATAAGCGTGCACCACCACACCCACCATAAGTCAAACTTTTAAAGAAATGTTCATTGACAAGAGAAAATATCATTAAAATGATGCTAATTTAGAATGAGAGGATATAAACATAGAGCAGGTTTCTTTTTAAATGTGCATTTATGAGCATTAACGTGCGTTAACTCTGTACAAATCATTGATTTCTATTAAGGTCTTTTTGATATAACCTACAATTCTTTTGAAAAACTGATTCAACAGTTAAGGGCAGAGGTTTGAACAAAGGGATATCTTCTTACTGCAGTCTCCAGGATTTCTTTTATTTTGGAGAATGTTTCGTTATCATCGTAAAGCTGCACCTTGAGTTTTGTAGAGAACCAGGAACTTTGCCTTCCTATCCTTGTTCTCCGTGAAGACCACAGTAAGAATTTCATTCCGGACTGGTACTAGTAAAAAGCAAATAAATATTCATGTCGCATATTACAAATTTTCCTCTACCTAAAAGTGTGTTTTTAATTTCTGATTTTAAAAATAAAACACTTCCACGGTCCTTGGAGGGTTACAGGTTGGAGGGGCTGTGCTTTGGTGCCAGCAGTACCTCAGCCAGGTCACCGCCCTCCCTCTTCTGTGGGGCGCACGGCATGCAGGTGGCGCGTGCCCCTCAGGAGAGCACGGGCAAGCTGCCCGTTCGCATTGCAAGCACGGGTGGGATGTGATGCCCTGAACTCCCGGCAGGCTGCTCAGTAACACCCATAAAATCGACTGCGGGTCATACTGGAGCAGCAAGATGTTGGGAAATATTTTTCACCCTGTGACCAGGCCGCCCGTGCAGCTGAGTAAGTTCTTCACCACCCACGCATTTCATGGGTGCCGCTTTGTGAGCACTGCTGTGTAATCCTCGGCATCAAGGATACCCCTTACACCCTGCTTTAAACGCTCCTACTTGCTGGTGAGCTGGACTCCTGCCCGGCTTCATGCCGTTCACACATACTAATAGAGATCATTATTTGAGGTGGAAATTCAGATGGCGTTTAGTATATAAATGGTTATATAATTCGCAATTTACAAATTTTTGAATGCCTGTCAAATTTCTAATATATTTTCTACTTTACATAGGTATATATTTTGTTTGTTTGTTTGTTTTTCTCTGGTACCGGGAACTGAACTCACGACCTTGCGCTTGCCAGGCAGGCGCTTTGCCGCTGAGCTAAATCCCCAGCCCCAGGTATAAGTATTTACTATAAATATATTTGTGAAAAGAAAACAAGACAAATTGGTGGGCATGATTTTTAAGAATGCCGTTATACTGGCACACGCCTGTAGTCCCAGCACTTCGGAGGCTGAGGCAGGAGCATCACACTGAGTTCAAGGCCAGCCTGGGCTACAAAGTGAGCTCCAGACCAGCCTGCACTACACTGCCAGACCCTGCTCAAAAAGACAAACAAACAAACAAAACAACAAACAAAAATCCAATGTCCTTATGATGACCTTGCTTAGAAAATGCGGATGTGAAACACTATTTTAATATATTCAATAAAACTAGCAGGATATGTTTTTTAACACAATGAAAGTCAATCAAGTTTTAAGAACTTAATTTTTTAAATAAATGATATGGTTTTCAAGAGTAGATGATTTAACTTTTCATCATTTGTGATCAGTACATTCTGAACCATTAGTATATGATTGTTAGATCTCATGCTTAGGGAGGGGAAGTGGAAGAAAATGAAAAAGTCAGTTTACTTTGATATTCTTGTTAGTGACCAACAAAACTGATAATTTGAAGCACTCCACTAAAAAGGCTGCAAAGTCACGATGTATTTTACAGGCTGTGACCTGAAAGAGAGCACAGCGCTATACATTCCAACTTTTAAACCCATTGCCATATAAACTAAAAATTTTTCTTTGGGGAGCTCCAGCACTGCCCGAAAGTTTATTTTTATAATTTTTAAAAAGTGAAAACATTGCTCATAAAATATGTCAGTTTATCGGAATGACCTAAAATAGTACAACTTCACTTTTTCCATGAAATTTTAATGTATGTTCTTTTTATCACCTCAATTTATTACAGGGTGCTGATTTTTTCTCCATTAACTCATATTTTAACTTATACTATATGAGTACATTTTTCCTAAAGTCTGTTTGATCATCCATCAGGCTTTGATAGTTATAAATGCTGGTTTAAATCCAAATAATTTTAACGAAAAGAAAATAAAAATCCGTAATTCCAGATTGGACAAATGTATTTTGCTTGGCAGTTAAGATCGCGTATTACTGAATAATATAGTATTTCACTGCAACAACAAATACACCATACATATGTGTGTGTGTGTGTGTGTGTGTGTGTGTGTGTGTATATATGAAACATCTTTGAAGTTTTAATGTTCTCTTTGTGCTATACCTTTTAGAATTTATTTATAAGCAGCATATGACATATAAACAATAGAAATCTTTCGAACCCGAATTCGTTACAGGTATTAAATGCACCCATAATTATACCTTTCTCCACTCCCTTGAGGTGACCTGTTATTTGGCACTTTGGGTATGGAAATATTCTCAATCAGTTCACGAAATGTTTTCAACTGTATTAGTGCTGGTACGTAGTAACTGCCTTACCCAGAAAATATAATTCTTACAGAAATATGGCCCTGGAACACCATGAAAATTAATATTCTGCATTTCCCCTGCAGACCTTAGAAAGAGAAATTTTATATGATTTTTGCAGAAACCTGATATAAGCCTGTATAACTCAAGGATCACATTCACGTTATTTCCCTTAATTACCTAGCACCCGGTACACAATACAATATTTACTTTAGGTGAACTATAGTTTTGAGGTTTTATAATTTCTTTGCATAATGTGTATATCTAGAAAATACATACATATGGCTGACAGACGTTATAACTATTCCTGCTATACAGTGCAGCCATTGAGGCTTTGTCTTGGGGTCATATAAACATAATCTTATGAATTGTTTTAAACTTCAGGAAATAGATTACTTTATGCAGTATTTCAAATTTTAAAATTGCAATGGCCATATGTGTGCATACAGTGTTTATACATGTGAAAGGGATTCATAATTGCCCCTGTAAATCTGTCTCAATTAATTGATTCATGTATTTCTCCGGGACGTCTCTGGGACTGCTCCTCCGTGGTGAAAGGCATAATGAGAGAACCCCAATTATCTGATTATGAAGAATAAAATCACTTTTATATCATTAAATCATCTAAGGGTGTAATGAAATTTTACTTATATAAAATTTGAAATATATAAAAAGAATGTATGAAACATACATGCGAGTTACGAAGCACAGAAAGAGATCCCCCTGACTCTTCCTCCCAGTTTAAGAGCTAGAACCTTTCTGATAGAGCTTGATCTACTCATGAGGTCTCATTCCTCTCTCTCTCCCAGAGGAAGCCGCTATTCTAAACTTTATGTTTGTCATTCTAATTCTTTCAAAACTTATTTTGTCATCAAAAATATTATTTACATTGATCAACCTTGGAGTTTTATGAAGTTTGCATATATTATCATCTTTTTTTTTAATATTGTAGAATAACATTGGCAATCAATTCTGACCTGAAAGCCAAATCTTACCACCCACTTGCTTTTGTACAGCCCATGAGGGGAAAATGGTTTTTATAATTTAAAATTGGAAAAAGAAACAATGTAACCCAAAGCCCTTACCCTGTAATATCTGGCCCTTTACAGAAAAAGGTTGCCAACCCTTGCCCTAAAACGTCAGTTCTGAGCATGGATTTGGCCCCTCTCCTTCCAGGGTTTTTGCTCTGACACACTGGGCTACCATAAGCCCTTTTCTGGTCCATTTGTACAAGGATTGCTTCAGTGTTTATTTTTGGGGGTGGTGATCAAAACATAAAATATTCCTTGATTGCACACCAGTCTGTCCCCCTCCCGCATTCACCTCTACCGTAGCAGCACGTGAGGAGCCAAGGGAATTAGACAAGGGGTCCTTTAGTGCAAGGCTGGTTAAACGCAGACACAGTTCTAAGATGATCAGAATTGCCTCACACTGTATTTCCATGCTTATGTCCATGAGGGTGTGTAACTTTATCTCACTGACATTTTGTTTTCAGAAACAGGCATCAGGCCTGCTAGCCGTAGTCTGAAGACCCTTGCTTTAACTAACAAGATATATATCCTGTGTTTAGCCAGAGGCAGAAATCTACTTTAATTTTTTTATTGTTTCCTTTTAAAAGTCTCTGCACTGCCGGGAGTGGTGGCACACACCTGTAATCCCAGCACTCGGGAGGCTGAGGCAGGAGGATTGTTGTGAGTTCAAGACCAGCCTGGGGCTACAAAGTAAGCTCAAGGCCAGCCTGAACTGCATAGTGAGACCCTGTCCCAAAAAGACAAAAAATCAATCAATAAATAAATAAAAATTTAAAAATCTCTTCAACAATTTTTTTTCTTATTCTACAGCACAGACTGGGACTTTCAGCTCATTGCAAAACAAAAGAAACAGTCATAAGGTGATCCTTTTCTTGTATGCATGTTATAATCACAAGAATATTTTCTGTAGTTCTGGGACGGTTAGTCTTCACTCAGATATACCTTAAACTTTGTACTTAAGATTATTTTATTTTGTATGTAATACAATTCTTAGAACTCTCCTAAGTGCAGTTGCATAGGTGGCAAACTCTGTTTTTCCCAATTTTTTTATTTGTCTAATACTGATTTGTGCTTATCCTGGGAAGATAATTTCATTGGGCGTAGATTTCTAGGTTGATGATTATCTTTTCTTCAGCACCCTTATGATACTGCATTATGTTTTTGAGCTGTTTCAGTTTAGAAATTTGCTTTCCCTCTACTGTTGTTCTTTTGGAGGAGTTCACTTTTTTCTCTACAAGATGATAATTTTTTGTTGTCTTGGTGAAATTCAGAGTGGTTCAACAAGTCTAGGTGTAGACATTTTTAGAATGTGCTTAACATTGCGATTGATATTTCTGTGATTTAACATCTTTCATCAGGTTTTAAAAATGACCAAAGATGAATTTTCTCTCTTTCAACCTTTTTTATATGTCCCTTTAAGATGTGAAAGTAGCAAATCACCTCGGTCCAAAATCCGTTAGTCAAGGTACATACTAGGTGCTACAACAACTCCAAAATATCCATGATGTAATCATAATGAAAGCCTTTCTGTCTGCTCAGATGAGACCCTTCCTGGCCAGCCCCACTGGACTACTGTACCATGAGCATCTCTTCAACACTCAGCATGCCTTCTCAGTGGCTTTAAGGCCATCTGTGACTTTAAGGACGGTCCTCTGCCGTCAACCACTTAAAAGACAAAGTGAAGAAAAGCATGTGGAAACTCACACGGTTTTGGACATCTTCCCACGTTTCCCTGACCATCCACCAGCCATACTCATGGGGCATAAATGAGCACATCTGCTTGTTGAACACGGGGAACAGGTAGGATGAGCAGGCTAGAAAGCAGAGTGTAACGGAATACGCAGGAAGAAGAGAACTTGCCTCCTCGTATATGCTCTGCTTTTCCCATTTTATATCCTTATCTGTCTATGCAGCACTGGCGTTAATTTCTGCAGATTATACTCCAGCTCGTAGATCTCCTTCATCAGTGTATCTTTCTGGCTGTGTAGCCCTAGCTTGGTGTGTGCACTGATAACGGAGAACTACAGGCTGGGTGATTCATAAGGAGCTGAAACTGCTGCTCACACTTCTGGAGAGTAGCAAGTCCCGGGTCGGAGCACGGGTGTGGGTGTCTAGCTCACGGTCCCCTTCCCACGTCCTCAGCAAGGCAGAAGCGGGGAAGTGAGCCAATCTACTGCTGAAAATCTTTACAATGACATTGATTCACTCATGAGAACAGCCTTCATGACCTAAAAACATACAAAGTTCAAAGATCCTTACCTTCCAGAACTGTGATGCTGGGAATTAAGTTTCCAACGCATGAATTTTGGAGGACACATCAGATCATAGCAAACTCTGTGCATTTATTTTTATTTTAAAAACAATACATGTTCTGCTCGTTCACTCTAAGAGCTGATTGTTTTTGAAAGTGCCATACTGTTTGATCTTTTCCATGATACTACCTACTATTTCTTTAAAGATTTCGCACACATATTTCTTTATTCTGTAGGTGAAAATCCGGTATCTGAAGGTTTGAGGTTCTAAAAGTATTGCTGAACCTTTCTGTTCTCAGTAATAATGCCCCCGCTTCAGGAACCTAGGCTGTGACTGATCATGCACATTGCATTGATCTTAACCTATAAAAGTGAAAGGTTATTTTGTCCAACAAGCTCATGATTTTGTTTCTTCCTTGGAATTAAAAGAAGCCGCAATTCTGGAAACATCTTAGCTCCTTCCAGGATTAATCCATGGCCTCAGTTTTAGCCACCTACCCGCTTCTCTTATATTCCACGGTGCTGGTATTAATATCTGCTCTCTCTGTGCATCTGCCTTTGGTGCTTTATATTGCTTATAATCTAGGTTTTGGTTTTCATGCTGACTGGTCATGAACGTGGAGCACCCAGCTTTTCTCTACTATCTATGAGCCAGAAATGCTGAAGATACATTTTATGCAAGATGTAGTTCTCCCATCACGGGAAGAAGACCCGTCAGAACATCTAGCATGTCTCCATTAACTGCTTACATTATCAGATATCAGTTATTTGAACATCATGCCATCAAAGTCTCCAGGACTACAAACTTCTTTTAAATTCTGTACTTTGGTTTAAACGTTATGTCTGTTTCTGGAACAAAAACACCCTAGGCTGAATACCTTTTTAAAAAACTTTCTTTCCTTATTGTTCTGGAGACTTGAACATCAACACCTGCAGTGCCAATCTGATTGATATGTTAGTCAGTGTTCCATTAGTCTAAAACACAACAGAAGTACTCAACATATAAACAGGAAGTGTTTATTTTAATTCCGTTTTGGAGATTGCTGAACAAGATTGAGTGATCTGATGCTTTGACCTATTGTGTGGTTAACACACCATGGCAGGAGTCCATGCACAGCAAAACAATTCACCTCTTGGCCAGAAAATGAGAAAAAGAGAACAAGGAAAAGGCCATGGTCCCATAATCCCATTCAAGGGTATAACCCCAAACCTGTAACATGTGGACCTCCAGGGGACAGTGATCCAAGCACGGCAGGCGTTCTTAAGTAAGCAAGCTGGTCTTGTCTACTAAATAGGCCTCTTCTCGGTGTGTCTTCTCATGATATTTCCTCTAGAGGGGCAATGATCTCATCATGCCTCTGTTCCTCATTCCCTCATTTATTCCTAGTTATCTCACGAGGACCTCATACCCAGGTACTGTTACAATGAGTGGTTAGAGAATCAATATGTGAATGTGTGAATTTTTTTCTCCATGTGCCTCTGAACATTTGTGGCTGATATTCTTATCCTTTTGAAGAATCAGCAACCTCAAAATAACCTAAGATATTTCATTATTTCTTAAGGAATCCTTAGCAATATTTCAGTCATGATTAACTCTGCTCTGTCTGTATAGACACAATCTTTGAAAAGCTTTTTTCTGTGCCCAAAACTTCTAGTTCCACAGAGAAGCAGAATCAGTTGTCCCTGTAATCACCCATTCTCCTCTGTGAGTAACCAAGCCGTGTTCCTCCGCCCCTCCTACCACTCCTCTCACCCCCTTCCCTACAAGAACTTTGGATATTCCAAACTAGCACTTCCCTGACATGGCCCATACGTTCCTGAAATCCTTTCTTTCATTTATCCATTATCTCTGTTAACCGTGTCATTAATTTCAAAATACATGCACTAGGAACACTAAAATGTGCATGGTTACAAGCCTGTTTTCATCTGCATTTTCAACTATATATTAGCCTTGTATTTATCCAATGTGCAATCTAATTGATTGGTATAAAGGGGTAAGTTTTCATCTAAACATTAAGTAATAAGTTAGGGTGAACTGCTTGTATAATGTGAACTTTATTGGTATTTAAATATCACTTAATATAAAAAATGAAGCCATTATCTGTAATGAAAAATTCCTCACCCCTTTGCATTATGGTGTGATTGGAGAACTACATTTTAGGTTTCTGTCTACTAGAAAGATAATTCAATCAATGAAGAAAACACACAATCCATAGAAATTTGAGTTTCCAATGCTATCACTGCCATAGAACTTTCAGGGGAATTCAATCTTCGTATGTCTCTAATATAGCCTCCAACTATCTAAAATTTATTAAATAGTCAGAGAAGCAAGACTTGAGAAAAATCTTCTGTCTTTGGTTACCAAGCACACAGACTTCAGTGTGCTCATCTGTAAAATGAAGATCTTGGATCATTCGATCCAAACCCCAAATAGTGAATATAAGAATTGATGTACAGGTCTGTATATGAGAAAGCAAAAGAAAGTGGTAACCAGAGGTTATTTGATAAAAGTTAATGCTGTATTTGGTGAAAAGATTTCCCTAATTATTTTCCTGAACCAAATAAATTCTTATTTAAGATCATTTTAGTTTACTGGAAAACAGTGCCTTGGTTTATGCACAATATAGAACTTTCACTTTACTGTTTAAAAAAAAACAGTAAGAACGCAGAAATAAAATTCTTAGTTCACTTATCACAATCACTGCAAAGTCTATCTTTTTTCCTAGATTGCAAACTCTGGTAGGACATGCTTTGCTAAGTGAAGTGTCTGCATTTATTAAAACTTAGTGGTAAAGGTGATAAAATTTCTAACGATTTTATCTCTTTTCTGTTCCTGTCTCATTTCTGTTGAAAAGCAAAAATTATGCAAAGATGTTGAAAGGAAATGAAAGAAGCCAAAATTGTAGGTAAGTCTTCAACTGAATAAGATTTTATTTGTCAGAGAAGAGTGTGTTCCTGTTTCCCAATACGTATGAAAAGTACTTACGAAAAGGAATATGTAGAGAGAATTGTGTAAAACAATGTTTCTTAAACTTGCACGTGCATCACAATGACCACGAGCACTTCAATGTGGCTGGGCCTCACACTTCAAAGATTGTGATTCAGAAGGTCAGACTTGTAACCCTTGAATTTGCATTTCCACTATTATTTATACCCTTACTCACGGTACTGATCTGGGGTCTACACATTAAGACTCATGTTTTAAAGTATTTTAGTCCTTCCGCAATCTGAATGACACCTCCAAAATAATCCAGATCATGGAAAACTAAACTAGATCATTATGTTTGTTGGGCAGGTTCACCAGGCCATGATACAGTTTAACAAAATCACAGAGAACCTGCCTTTAGATTTATTGTAAGAATGTTGGTTGCATCTGATACGATTTTATTGGCCATCTGACTATCTTAACTTGTTCACTGTATTATATGTGATCTTTTTGTACTGGAAAATCCAGTAGAGAAATTTTATTAAAGCGTCAAAGATGTACCACACTTGTTTTCAATTTTTTGGATTGTGTGTTCAGTAAGCAATCATTTTTCTTTCTTTGAGTTGGTTTCTAGGTATCTCAGAGGTGAATTTTTAGTCAATTTCTAGTGAGGTATTCCAGATATCATATTGGGCACTAGTGAATTGATTTTACATTTTTTTTTTT
>NW_004955432.1:21154458-21178311 GCF_000276665.1 Chinchilla lanigera
AGTCAATTTCTAGTGAGGTATTCCAGATATCATATTGGGCACTAGTGAATTGATTTTACATTTTTTTTTGTTGTTGTTTTTTTTTTTTTTTTTTTTTTCTTTTTTGTTTTGGCACCGGGAATCGAACTCTGGACCTTGCAACTTGCCAGGCAGGTGCTTGTGCCACTGAGCTATCTCCCTGGCTCTACATTTGGTTTTAACTTATATCATCTACTCTAATTCTTCCTAACAATCCCATCAATTTCCTGTTATTTTTCTCTTTGTATTTTTGAAGTTTTTTAAAGAGTAAAGATAAAAATTATGAAGTAAGTGAGTAGTTAAGTAATCAAGGATAAGTACATGTCAGTACTAATGATTTCAAATTAGTAAAGTGAAGTTCAAATAAATTCACTTAGCATAAGAGTAGAACAGAATAGATTTGAGGAGCTGTTGTATTTTCCCTTAGTATTACACTTACAACCTGGGTGTAATCTCACTTATCATTTGACAGTCAAAGCAGTCACTTACCGTTATTACCTGAGGTTTACCAAGAGTTTCACATAACATAAGCAACAATTATTTTAATAGGAAAACAGCCCGCAAGGGCCCAGGGTTGTATATAATGCAAGGAAAATAGGATAATCTAATTTTAAATCTAAGTGATTCTGTTTCTTGATATACATCTGGAATTTTAAGTAAATTATACAGATAGCTACTATAAAATAGGGGAACACTACTTATGGTAGATAATTTTTACTTGTTCACATCAAACATGTTTAATCCATAAAGTGATACATTTTCTTTCAGTTTTTGTTGGTGTTGGTGTTTTTTTATATATATATATCAGGAAATGAACTCAGGATATTCCACTTGCCAAGCAAAGCGCTGTGCCACTGAGGTATACCCTTGGCCCCTGCTTTTGTTATAGCTGTTCAGGTCTTCTTTTTCACCATTTTGTCAATAAAATATTCTCCACATATTTCTTTATTTCTATGGATTCTTTTAAATAAACGTTGAGTCAGACAGAGGGAAATCATTTCTGTATTTCATGCAGAAAATACATATGTTTTATATTAAAATTTGGGGGAGCTTTTTGTTTTAATTGCAGAGATTAATTTACTAGTGTGTTTAATGTTTCTCAATGCTGTGATTTGTTTTTAATTTCATATGAATACCATATGTAGCTCACTGACACTCTATTAATTTTTGAAAGAAAATACACCCACCACTTGTGTCACTTGTATCATGGGGTGTGTGTTCCTTGCTAAGTGATTCCTTTCTAATTTCCAAATAATGAGCTAATGAAGGGCATGATCCGAGGCTTCGTGTGCAAGGGTCGCTCCCACTGGCTGAGAGACGGCAGCATTTGCTCTCACTGTGGATCACGGGGCAGCGTGTCCTCATCATGTCGTTTTTCCCAATTAAAGTAGCATTTGTATTTCTGAACGTTCACCTGCTAACGTAATGCTGTTGAACAAGATTCTTGGCTTTTATGCTGCAAAGGTGGGCGGCTCACTGATGAGAGGCAGAGCACTCCAGCGAATGCCTTTCAGTTCCTCTGATAGGTTGTCACCATATACTCCATCACGGAACACACCTATAGATGATTTTAACAGGTGATGTTATTAAACGCCAGCGTTAGATCAGATCAAATGGCTCAGTCCAAGAAAACTAATCCCACTCCTAATAAAAACAATAATAGTACTTTTCCGGAATGAACTATTTGCAACAATCTCTTTCAAAGTGAAAAAAATAGCAAAACAACCACAAAGGCAAAAACAAAACAACATAAAAACACTCTATTAGTTGTCACGAAAAGGTTCTGAAAGCTGTGCATGTCATAAGGACAGGACAATCTGCCAATAGCACTCCTCTAACAAGCAGCCCCTCAGTGGACCCCCCAGACTTTTAGCCAGAGGCCCAGCGCGTGGCCACGGTGTTAGACACCTCCGCACCTTGGCCGTTCCCACACGTGTGAATTTCATCTCTGACGCTGCACCTTTTCCCATTCTCCTCCAGTGTGGCGCCCCTCACCCCGTCTGCCCGAGACTGGACGGAACTCTGAGCATACCCTTGTGATCCCTGTCCTTGGCGTGGGCTTTGCTGAGCTGTTGCTTTGACCTGACACGCCCGCTCTCGATCCCATCCGCCTAGAGTGAAACGCTTCGCATCCGCAGCTACGTTGCCACCTCCTCTGTGAAATCCTTCCGCGTGCCAGCCTTAGCAAAGCTCTTCCGTTCTGAGCTTTCAGCGCACTTCTGAAAAGTGTATGATATTTAATTTATTATATGGGTGTGGAAATGCTTTCAGTAATATTTAGAAATATTGTGGACTCTTTACTCTTCTGTATTGAAGATTACTTTATCTCCTTTCTTCCTGTGTGTCTTCAGTTTTGATATATTTAGTAGGACGGACAATGGTTTCTGCATCCCATCGCTCATTTTCTTGTCATATAGCATCCACTTATACCTAAACTGTACGTGTTCTAGCCCTGTTTGAAACTTTTTATGATGTTGTTGCTAAAATATTTTATACCAGAAGTCCCAGTTCATTAAATAATAGAACAGATTTTTTTTCATGTGTCCTATAGGTTTATACTCACGACCACAACATCCTAACATTTAATGTGTCACCTTATTTATTTACTGACAAAAATTGCACAGTGTATACTAACGGTATACAATACAATGGTGTTTTGATCAATGGGCACAGAGATGAGTGACTAAATCAAGCTCATCACCATTTTTCTTGTCTGGTACACATGTCCATAGCACTTTAATTCTTTTAGTCCTGAGAATTAAATTTAGTACATTCATTTACTTATATGAATGACTAATTGTCAATTTAGAAATTCTTTTGCCATGCACACACACACACACACACACTCACACACTCACATGCATCTACTAAACTGGCATTTCTGTCTCCTAATAAAGGAGTTGGGATCATTTGTGGGTTGTCTTATAGACAGTATGTTTTATTTTGTTTCTAAAGAATGTTTTTCATGCCTTTTTTCTTTTATCTTCTAGCTTTGCTATTTTTCTCACAAGCGATCTTTAAGTACATAGTGCATTAGTAGAAATACACTATTCTGCTTTTAGATAGTAGCCGTTCCCCTCTTCCCCCAAATGTAAACTTCTTAAACGTGGGCCCTTGTCTTTTATCTCATGTATTTATTGTGTTCTCCGCAAACCAGAGCAGCTAAAGTGTGCTCTGGAGCCAGACTGTCTGGCTTCCAGTCTCAAGTCCTCCGGGCCTGAATTTGTGGCCTTGAGCAAGTTCTTAACCTCTCTGGCCTCTACGTGACATCTGTAAACTGGAGAAAATATCCATACGTGCTTTACAAGGTTGCTGTCAGGCTTACACAATGAGGTGTGTTTAACAGTGAGAATAAGACCTGGCTCAGAGAAGCCCTTGACAGGTAGCGGTTGTTGTTAAGAGTTTTCTTATCCCTTCCACAAATACAGCCTAGTGTTGGGCTCCTCACTGTCTCTAGATAAAAAAAAAAAAAAAAAAAAAAAAAAAAAAATGCCCAAAGACTGGGTTGAAGGCTCCCGTAAGACAATTCTCGGTAAGTTCTCAGTGAAATGCATGGACCTGTTAAACGGGTCTTGAACGATCAAAAGTGCTTTTGCTTATAATTATTTCTGAAAATATCTCTATCCGGTCTCTGTCTATCCTTCTGTGCTGCTCAGACAAACTCCAAGAAAAGCCTCAGCAAACAGGTAGGCCTTTCAACTTGTACCCTGAATGCACAACTAAATCCAAAGCTAATGAAGTTCATTCAGATTAAAAGCACTTCATCTGCCTACGACAGCTCTTTATGTAATGCAGTGAGGAGTAGAAAATTCATGGTATTTCATGCCTACTTATATGCTTTTCATGTGAAAAGATACAGTATAATAAAACTCGAGGATTACTCGTGCTAATTTATTATATTTTGCTGATATAGTCACATCAAGGGTTTAAGAAATATACTTCGACCACAGCATAAATGAAGGGAGGATGGTTTAGGACATGGTGCATAAACTCTCTCCTTCCCGCTGCTTTTAATGACTCTTCATTTAGAAATGCAACCTCTTTCATTGGGATAAAGCTCTGCATTACAGTTAGACTTCTTTAGGAGAAGTAAGTATAGCACACGTTGAGCCAATTGTTTAGCAAAATATTCAGCAAAATTATTCTCATTCGCATGTGCTAACATATAACCAAAATGAAAGGGGATTGCCTCAGAATTTTTATGAGCAGTAACCTTTAGAGTAAACCTACTGTACCTACCGATTTAGTTGAACACATTTTGCACAGCTTTATTTAATTTTAATTAAGTGGGTTTTGTGATTTTTGAAGTTCTAATCATAATAATGTAGGTTTAAATAAAATGCAATCTGCACTGTCTTTTAACTAAAAAAGGTCTTGGAAATATCGTTTTTGATATAACACAACAAATAAATACTGTACACCTGTATATACAAAACACTAATTTGGGCTGATGACAGGGTGTTGGAGCATAAACAATTTCAAGGGAACTGATAATCAAATTATACATTTTGTAAAACCATTATGGGAATATCAATTTAAGTAACTATATAAATCAATATATAGTACAGACTAAATGAGAAGTGTTGATTATAAGCAGTAGAAGAATTCAGAGGGAAAAAGTATTACAGTAGAATACTTTGAAATAGTAGCCAGTTTTCAAAAAGGAGGTCTGTTTGAAAACCTGATAATAGGCTATGTTTAATAAGGAGACTCAAAGGGAAATGATGTAGGTTATTAAATAGTTCAATGGGTAAAGGCAGATTTTCTGGAATATATAAGTGGCGTTGACCCCTTCTAAACCCTATCTCTGTGTTGAATTTGCGGATTTTTCTCTCTGCCTTCCACCATTTTTTCCTCATTCTGCTTTGCTTTGTCTTGCCTTGTCTTTTCCTTTCTTCCTTTCTTCCTTCTTTCCTTCCTTCCTGAAGAACTACCAAGTTGCATAATTTCCAAGTTTTACTTTGAATGCACCAATAGTTACATAAGCCTTAAATCCCACAAAAATCTCAATGCTTCAGCTGGTAATAAACCAAAATGATGGAGGAAAATGGGTTTATTGTTAGGACAGTGAACGGACCAGTCTTGATTGAATGCAGGGTTCGGGTTCACACGGCCCAGGGGATTGAATGGAAGGGTAGAGGTGGAACAAACTTCAGAGTTCATTCCTTTTTACACTAACATACTAAATCATTTGAAAATATATCCTGTGTATAACAGGAAATCATTAAAATATTTTGAGGGAGTATTTATTGAGCTCTCACTGTGTATACTGGAGACCTTTAAGTACAGATCTCATGGAGGCTTATTAATAATTACGAGGGGCAAATATTATTCTCCTTGAAAACTAGATGGTTCCAAGAAGAACTGTCTCCAAGGTCACAAAGTAGGTAAATACTGAGGCTGGGCTTCCCTGTCTGTGTAGAAAAAGAAAGGAGATGAATCTGGTAGTGGTCATCAAAATGTGGAGAATGAGAAGAAAAAAGGAAGGAAGACCAGGAAGCACAGGAAATATAACTGTAGAGTTATATGCTAGGAACTAAGGGGATGACATATACCAAAGCCTTTCTTGTTTGGGAAGAAATAAAATCGGGAAAATATGAGCTTTCAATATTTAATATTTTCTTGTTACAAAAGTCACTCTGGTTAAAGCCAGCAACAACACAGTACACAGCAAAGAGGTTTTAAAAAGGGCAAAAAGTAAGCTCCATCTTTATTTTTGTCTAAAATAGGTACCTCTTGATTGGCAAATAATCTTATGCATAGAAATGTGGCAGTCCGTGCTTAATAATGCAACAGTATCTCTAATGTTCACTTGGTATTTCTCATATTTACCTATATTACAATTATTTTCAAATATGTTTTACTATATTACAGATTCCTTGAGGGAAGGGCCTGTAATTGATGTGTTTTATCAGTAGTGAATTTATTGCTTTACATCGTGTTAATATCTGTTGAAATCGCACACCTCTACCCCCACACACACATGCAACCCCATCACAGACACTTAGATATGTGAAGATTGGAATTATTTTCACTATTTTCCAATGCTTGAGTGCTAACATAGAGTATGGCAACAAGGACAGAGGGCATCTATCTAATCGCCAGCAAGCTAAACAGTTGTAGGGAAGATAAGCTCACTGACTGAAGTCTGTCTGCACTTGGCAGTAAAACGACACAGTGGCATCAAATACCAGATAGACTTTGGATGGCATTTTAACACATTCAGTGTGAAAATCAAATCCAGGCTACCGTACCTTCTTGTCAATACCTTCATGCTGATAATTTCTAGTTATCCTGCAAGTAAGAGGCCATGACAATCATGTTCTGGAATGATGCTATTATTTTTCACATACAGAGACAACCCTTATGGGTAGATAATTCATACTATCACCTGGTGAATGGCTACACCTCCTCAGCCTGTTTTTGCCTTGGTATCTCCTCTGCAAACAGTGAAGCAGATGATTTGCTATTGGACCCTATGTAGATGATCATGACCAATGGGAAATAAAATAGACTTTGGTATCATTTATAATTGCAGAGAAGATGGAGCACTATGTATACTGGGAACTCTTCAGTAAGAAAGCCTAGTGAGTATCCTTGTTTTAAATTACTCTTCCATGTCTGCAAACTAGTGAAGAGCAGAGCACATTATATCACCAGGTAACTGAAGGTGTACGCTTAGACCTGCAAGAGACAAACAAGTGAGGCTAACGACAAAGTAAGCCAGCTCCCAGAACTTGTTGGGGTGCAGGAGTCCATCACAGGATTGAATTTTCAAGCGTTAATTTTACCTCAGCTAAGCTAGTGAAGAAAAGAAAGTGCTAGAATGCAATCCTTAAAATCCGTTTTGAACTTTGCTGAATTCTAGTGGCAATGTCACAAAACTGTTCAACCGTGTTGGGATGGAAAGACAAGGAAGATTCTGGAAAGTTCCTGGGAGAACACACTGAATGATGTGAGAGGGGAGGCTCCCCTCACTGCATACGGGATTTGTGAAGTTGGCACACTGCACTTGCACTTTTCAATCCTCTTCGCCCTTTGTATCATGTTTATCTAAAGCTCTTCATGTTTTAATTGTCTTTTTGATTAATCATTGATGGCGCTGGCTTTCTCTACGTGAGGTTTCCTCGAAGGCTGTGGGATTTTTGATTTCCAGGATCACTTTGGATAGGAATTTGCTTCAGTGGCTTAGTTTGATTTACTTTGAGGATTATTTTTCTCTTTTTCTTGCCTTAGTTCTTAGTCACAAGATGTTTCCTCGTCCTTCTGCCTCTCTATGCCCATAGCTTGCATAAGAACATAGTCAGGAGAGGCTGGATTCCGGCTTCCACCAGGAGCTGGGAGCCCGGGGCCTCCCTGCCTCCAGCAGCGGTGCTCAGCACAGGACGGAGTCCCTCCCCCAAGTCCAGCTTTTGCCTTTGGAGCTCCAAAGTCACTCATGTTCAGCTACGCTTTCAATTTGAATTTGTGTTCCTTTCCTTGTGCAAAGAGATGCTCGTTTGCTTCCAAGCCAAGCTCTGTGTGGCTGGGGTTTTTCTTAAAATGTTTATTTTTATCTTTACTGTTCAATGTTTGGAAGACAGGCATGCTTCAAACCAGGTACTGGCAGAGGCACTGTGACCCAATATCTATAGGATACTTACACTGTCAAGGACTCTCCAGTGAGTCCATAGTACTTAGTTTGAGATACACCCGGCTTTTACAAAACAGACTCCAAAAGTCCCTTTAGAAGCTGTGATGCAGTGTGTAGAGCCCTGGCATCTACGCTTTTACCCGTCCAGCCACTCGCTGTCCAGTTCCAGCAAGGCTGACAGATTCCTAGAAACCAATAAGGTGAGCACCTCACAATTTAAGCACCAGGAGGATTAGTTGCAGCAGCAGAGAATTCTTTACTCGTGCATAGTTCAAGCGCTTTGCTACTTCCAGGATTCAGGGTGCCTTGTGAAGAAAGGAACGGAACTGACCACGCACAAACCCACCTGTGGGTGCAGGGTGAGCCGCAGCGGGGAGCAAAGCCAGCGATTCCGCGGAGTTCTGCACGGCGCGGCTACCGGAGGGAAATCTCCAATCAGCGGTGAAACGCGAAGAGGAAAAATTATATGGGTTAATGTAATGTTTCCTGTTAATTAAACATTTTAATATAACTTTGTAGTAAGAGTGTTTGTCCTATATTCCACAAATCCCCATGACTACTGCGAAAGGCCGAAAAGGAATATGCCACTCAAAGTTATTCTGAGCAATAATCACCTGCGGGAATTCAGGAAAAAATGGATGGATTAAGGTGTTACATTTATGCTGAAAAGAACGTAGTTAATACGCGGCTTAATGACCGTGTTATGAAACAATAAAGAAATAGTAGATAACAGGCAACTGATGAATTCTTAACCATAGCGATACGGAAGTTCTTAATTACTCAATAAAGGGCAAGGATTTCTCTATCCGTATTCTTGTCACTCCAATTTGTAAATTATAAAATTAATAAATATCTAATGTCTCAGAACGTTCTTGTTTGGGGCAACTAACTAGATCTGATTCCAGACAATGAGGCATTAGTACACAGGAATGGTACTTAATCCTGGAACTTGAAAATTAGATCTCTCTTCTCTCTTTCTTCTCTCTCTCTCTCACTGTCTCTCTCTCTCTGTCTGTCTGTCTCTCTGTCTCTGCCTCTGTTTCTGTCTCTTTCTCTCTCTCTCTCTCTCTCTCTTAGCCAAAAGATATGACAAAGATCTCTAACCTTGAACAAATTATGATCATTATTTTACAAAATAGAAATTAGTTGCTATAAAGTTTCCTTTATACATACCATTCTCTAAACCATTTTAAGATACAAATAAGAGAAAACTCGACCAACTTACTTAGCTTGTCTACTGCAGTCTTTAAATGGACCAGGACCCATGGATTCTGGATAACTTAGAGTAGATATTACAAAGCTTCAATTACAATCTCCACTGGGCATAGCCCCATGCCTTATGAACCACCTCTGATACTTTTCCAGAAATTTAGATGGAAAAATACAAACAGGTGGTTTGTAACTTGGGTTTATATTTTCTAGTTTGAGATAACTACATCTGTGAAAAACTAAAGGTGGTAACATGCAACAGGAATATTGCACTGGATGAAACATCTTGTGTAGTGGGCCTGCCTGGGAGAATTTCAACTCATAGATGTGGTGTATTTTCAGGAATATGTGATCAAAAAAGTGACACAAAATATAAGGAAATTTTTCCTATCACTAATACAATGCTTTAAACTGAAATTTACCTGAAGTATTAAGAAATGGACATCATCTTTTACCAGAAAACTACTACATATATTACAATATTTCTTTCTTTTTTAACCAATGATATATACCTGATATGTATCATCCCCCACATTTTTTTGATAAATAGGCCATGGTATTATAAAATTATATGTTTTGATTGACAAGGAAATGAAATGTCATATTAGTAAATAGAACATGTCTTTTGAGAGATTGAGTGGAAATGTATATTGCCTATATATAAACATCCCAGATTGAAATACTGATTTTTATGGAAGTGGAGTTTAAATGACCTCATGAAACAATCTTCACATGAAGCATTATACTTCAGGGACTTTGTAGGAGCTATGTGATTTTGAGCTTTATTGCATCCTTCCTCATCTACATAAAGGGATTAGTTAAGATACTGTGGGTAAGAATGCTTAACAACACCGCACTTGCTCGCTGCCTCCCCTCGAAGTATGTGCGGGTCAGCTGAGGAGCACCAGGGTACAGCAGCATTGCAAAGAGGAGAAGAAGGTGGACAGGTGTGAATATCCCGTATTATACACGATGTCCTCTTCTAGGTATCAGATACCCAAGTACCGTTTCTGAAATCAATGCATAGGAAATACCTAGTGGTGCACAAGGAGATTCAGTGCTGAATTCTTGAAGAAAGACTTCCTAGCATCTCTGAGGAATGTT
The DNA here is from genome assembly GCF_000276665.1 of Chinchilla lanigera. Lineage (NCBI taxonomy): Eukaryota > Metazoa > Chordata > Mammalia > Rodentia > Chinchillidae > Chinchilla > Chinchilla lanigera. The sequence goes on from NW_004955432.1 coordinate 21,164,423, forward strand.
GTCCTTAGGCCGGTTGCAGCTGTCAAGGTGAAAGTTTGCTCTTTTGAGGTAGTCCACATCCCAAGACTGATGGGCAGAAGCAAATGTAGAAAGTTTGGGACTTTCCAGATTTCTAGACATTCCAGGATATCTGCCTTTCCTTTGTAACTTACCCAGTGTGAGAAATTTTACTCTCGCAGCCTAAAGCAGACTAAGAAACAAACATGCTACACTGACTCTCTCAGTACATATTTCCAGACTTCACTGAGCTTTTGACTAAATAGTTTGTGATGTTTATGATCCATAGAACTCATTAGATAACACCCCCTAAAGAAGACGTATGAATGGCCAAGGTGTATATGAAAAATATTAAAAATCAGATAAATGGAAAGTTAAAACAAAAGATAGATACCACTTTAAACCTGCTAGGCTGGTCATTTTCAAAAAGATGGATGGTAAGTGTTGGTGAAGGTGGAGAGAAAAGAGAACACTTATACTCTCTTACTGTTCATATAGATTACAGGTATTATGGGAAACACATGGAAACATCTCAAAAAATTGAAACAAGACATAGCATACCTTTCCTCAGTGCTGGTGCTGGTGTGGATCCGGGGGAGATGAAATCAGAATGTTGGGGAGACCTGCACCCCATGCTGATTCTTGCACTATCCACCAAAGTCAAACTATGGATTCAACCTACATTTCCAACAATGGACAGAAGGATAAGGAAAATGTGTACACACATGCACACACACACACACACACATTCTTACATACTAAAAAATCTTTCAAAAGAAGGAAATCCTGTCATCTGTGAGAATACATGTGAGCCTGGAGGACATTAAGAGAAATAAGTCTGGCATAGAAACGCAAATGCATATGACCTCAGTTACATATGCAACATATATGGAACCCAACTTACATGAGAAGAGAGTCCAGTGTGGCTAGGTGGGGAATATTTTCATCAAAAGATGCAAAACTTCAGTTACATAGAGGGAAAGAGTTTAAGAATCTATTGTACAACATGGTGACCCTAGTAATAACTATCTGACCATGCTGGACAAATGCTGAGAGTAGGTTTTAAGCGTTCTTCTATACAAACAAAGACACAAGTGTGAAGTAAAGTATCTAATCCTTGGCTCTATTTAGCCTTGCACTATAGATATTACAAAATAATTTTTTACATAATACCCATATGCAAGTTTTACTTGTCAACTGATGAATATTTTTTAAAAAGAAAATGTAGGCAATGAAATAATCACAGAATTATGGAAAAAAATGAAAAAGAGGAAGATTTGTGAGGTTTATAAATAAAGCAGTTTAAAAGCCTCTGTGAATGACTTTCCAAAATGCATGGTACAAAACTTTTACAAAGTCATGTCTGTAAAGCCAGCTTGTACAAATAGTGGCTAGTGCCGTAATCAAGAGGATCATAGGACAGACATAAATGGAAGTCATTGTTACAGCAATATTTTGAGAAGTCTGTCCCAAAGCCAGTGATAGATTTGTATCAGTTCATTGCAAGCATTTCCACCTCCCTTCGGCATTGTATTTTTAAAACAATATTCTTCAGTTTCAAAGTACAGACATTTTCTGGACAGCATTCTGACTTTTGTCCACAATCTCTGACCAGGTAATTCAGTGAAAACTGGTAGCCATTAGTACGGCATGGACTGACTGTTCTGAAGAAAGGTGTCTACCAAGCACCTATTATTCTGGAGCTTCTCTAGCAGTCCTGTGGCAGGATGTAGTAAATGTTATGTAAAAATAATAAAACATTTATGTCTCTAACACTCACAGTGAACCAGAGTAATTCAGAATTCTACTTGGTTGGTATAGCAAAGTTAATTGAAGCCAAAGTATACCCTAGGCTCAGTAGGTAAGTCATCAAATATTAGAAGTTAAGATAAGGTTGAGATGAAAAAGATCATTGTGTTATAGAACAAAAGATAAAAAGAAGCCAGATGAAGAAGATAATAGCTAAACCAGGTCACTGAAACAAATTCACAGCTGAAAATACAGAGATAGAAGTCAAGAGGGATTAGACAAACACTAATATGGGTTTACAAATAGATCCAGGTAATCATGCTGAGTAACATGATCAAAATTACATTTCATGGGCATCTACTATACTCTTCCCATTGGTGTAAGTAGACCACATGGATAAGCACTATTACCATCAATCTTAGTTCACTAAGCTTGGAGAGGCTAAGTGATTCTCTCAATTACATAAATAAAGAGGAGCAGAAACCTAATTCTAACTGTTGAAAATATTCTAAGACTCATGCTGTAAACCAGTATGTACCAGAGCCGCTCATGGAGCAGCCTGAGAAAGAAATTGTCAGCAGGGTGGAGACCTAGATAACTCAGATGACTTCTCACAGTTCACTTTATGTGGCAGCACTTTTGTAATTCCACAAAGCCTTCTCAGGTACTGCTTAATACTTGGTCCATTGCTGCAGACAAATAATTGACCTTAAGTGATCAACTTTAGTGATGCTCTATTTTGCATATATAAAAAAGTACACTTTTAGAAAAAAGATAATCATCAAGAAACTTTCATTAAACTACTTGATTGATCCCTCTTCACGTCAGTTGAGGTCATTTATAAAATAACATAGGACAGATTTGCATAATATATATACAATGTATCAATTACATATACATAATAGATATCATAGCTTATAATGCTCTAGGGCTCCACAAATGTCGTGACCATTATAAAAATATTACTGATGAACGATTCATGTTACCCCACAAGAAATAGCCAGAGCACACCCATTTCATAATTACCATCAGAATATGAAACAAACTATTTAGAACAGGATAAATGCTATATAAAAATAATAAAAGTGATGAGTTTTTAACATTACGGTGAATAAAACTCTCCACCAAATCTCATAGCGAGGATTTCCTTAGGCGTCTCCTAGCTCCCCCTTCCCGGTGGGTCGCTGCGTTCAGGAGCTCCTCTGGGTGTCACCTGTAATGTTCTCTCCCCAGCCGCCTAACTGCTGTTTTCATGAAAAACGCGGTGGTACAGTTCAGCGTAAGTGGTTCCCCGTCAGCCGGCTGAGCGCAACACAAAATGTGAAAGAACAGAGGAAGGTGACCTTCCATCAGGTCCGTGTGACCTATTTCGGGGCACACGAAAGCCCATGTGCGTGTGTGTGTGTGTGCGCGCGTGTGTGTGTGTGTGTGTGCACGCACCTGTGTGCTCAGGGTGGGAATAGAGACTCCTCCACCGCTTAGACTCGGGTCCTGGACTGACGGTCGCTTGCAGTCACAGTTCTATCTTCCTTCCCGGCCCCTCAGTGTGTGCAGACCCATGCATACCCGGCCGCACCTGCCCTCCCACACAGACACCTGCCCACACACCCTGGTGACAGTATTTATTGTTGATCTTTTTTTATATACAATGTGTGTGTGCTTTACGTGGAGCTGGCGCTTGCGCATAACACCTCTTAACCCCTGTTTCAGCCCTTCCCTGCCCATCCCTGTCCTCTCCCTGCTTCTCCTGACTGGTTTCCCGTGGGAGAGCTCCACTTCTCTACTTCCTATTACCTGTCTTTGATTTATTCCTCAGTCACAGCGGAGAGTCTGTGTGCTTTACTATAGCCTACTGCTACTTACCACCAAGCTTCCAAATCCCGGAGCGGGAAGCATTCTCTGAGTGCACACCCAAACAAACATGGGGACAGATAGTATGGCTCTCACACATCTAACGTAGTGAGGGAACGCCTGCCTTACTTTCCTGCTCAGAGTCGATTTCAAAGGCAGCTTCCTGGGCCACTACTATGACACAGGTGTCTTAGCTATTGTCTTGAGTCCATGCTGTAAGTGGATTCTTCACTAGGGAGAAACTTTGACATTTGTGAAACACACCAGAAAACAAATGTGCGTCCTCTGTGGACACAGATCATTAGGAAGATTTCTATTTCAACATTTTATATTCACTTGTGTGGGTGGGAAGAACATGAGAGCCACACTTTTCCACAAAAACAAACTCTTTATTCGCCTTCCTTCAAGCAAACCTTTCAGAACTACTTAAAAAGTAAACTAAGGAGTTTACAGCCACATTATAATACAACCTTTGATTGTAAAAAGAAAACTATTGTAACATCTCTGGGTGCACTCCTCTGAAAACGGGAGGGAAAGGGGCAGGTAGAACTGTGAGGTCATTGATATTCTTTCTGGTGTTAAGACCCTCTGATAATAAAACACCTTGCGAGTGTGGCTTAAACACTAGCAAAAAAATTCAGAGTTTAATGTATTTAGCTTCTTCACATTTTTCAATTATTTTGTAGTTTGAACTGTTGAAATGAATTACTATGTAACAGCGCTTGGTATTATGTAATAGCTGACTTTATTAGAAAGCACCTCATGGTTCCTTGTGAACAATTTCACATATTGTGAAATCATCATGTAACCTGGCACTGTGGACACCTTATATTTAGGAGAAAGGTAGTACTATGATCATATTGCAGGTCATAACTAATGTAGTTTGGCAAAGAAATGCTTAAATATTTAATCTTATTTTATTAAAAATCATATATTTACAGTAGACCAACAAGGTGCTGAGACTATATTTGTTTTGTAACAAAAAGCCATTATGTTGCCACATTTTCCCAAACTAGAACTCAATATTAGGGTTCTGTATGTTAGAAATCTGTATCCAGAGGACATAAATAAGCATTTTAGTGAGTGATTTCCAGTGCAAACATTCATAGAAGAAGAAATTTTCTCCTATCAGAATAATAGTCCCATCATAATGAAATATGGCAAAACACACACACACACACACACACACACACCTACACACACACACACCACATAACAATATCCATGGAAACTGGAGTCTTTATACAAGCAAAAGATAGTGACATCATAATGGAAAACCAGCAACAGGGACACAAATAGTTTTTAAGTATGCTGTTATAAACAGGACTTTTTATGTATTTGGATATATTGTGTACTGTTTCACTACCTAAAAGAAGTAGTGAAAGAACATTTAGAGACTTGCTTTGAAAAACTATATATGGTATTATTGTCCTGATTTCCATTAAGGTGAATGAGAACAATGCCACTGAAACACTGTAATACACCACTTTGAAAAACTATCCCAGAAGACTATGGTGCTTTATGAGTTACTCACACAAGTAGTTTTATATCCAATGGATCTTCTCAGTGACAGGGATAATGTAGCTGAAGTTGGGGCATTAGTCTTTACAAAATAAAAGCTATCTCTTCAAAAATCTCAGTCAGTTGACTTACAGTGCAATTCTTTTTTTCCTGGATTTCTAATATAAGCAAAGTAACTTTTCATATATTTTAATGAGAACAAAAAATCATATTCAGTTGATGAGAACTGCCAAGGTATGTGAATAAAATTTGTCAAATAATTCAACCCTGTCTTTTCTTCCTGAGATTTTGCCAAAATACTCTTCTAATACTGTGAGTTTAACAAAATTCTTGTTCTCTGAAATACCTTATATTTTATTAGGAGTAAGAGCAACATAATAAGTGAAGTAAAAAAAACTGATATTGTTTGAATTTTCCATTAGTCATAGCATTTCATATTTATTATCCAGAAGTTTTAATAATTAGCTATTTTGCAAAATTATATTATTATAATAGTCAATTATTATTTTAAAATTAAATTTAGCACCCAAACCCTTTTACAGTACGTGTTAAGACCCAATGAGGTTAAAATATTTGATTAAATTACAGGCAGGTCAGAGTTTATAATCATCTAATACCACCTTACACACAGTATGGGGGCAGCATTTGAAAAACAATTTTGAAACAATATATAAAAGCAGAAGTAATAATTTATAAAGCAAGAACTTAAAGCAGATGATTCTGTGAATGATATGAATACAAACAAAAGTAAGGAAAATGTTAATAAATTCAAGGGAAGAGAAAAATTAAAATATGACTGAAATACAAAAAAGCACATAATACATTGAAGAATGAAGAATTTTACTTAAATAAAAACTTCTCATTCATAATTTTTCTTTCTTTTGGCAGTTAACCCAGAAATTACTTAGAATAGTGAAACATCCCACATCGGTATTGTGTTCATCTGAACGCTTTGAATCTCACATTTTAAGAGGACTTTGTTTTGTTTTGTTTTGTTTTGTTTTTTCCAGTACCGGGAATCGAACTCACGACCGTGCGCTTGCCAGGCAGGCGCTGTACCGCTGAGCTAAATCCCCGGCCCCTAGGAGGACTTTAGAAATGAATTTCTGGCTGGGGTTGTTTCGTGCCAGGAGAGAAACAGAAAGGCCTGAAAACTGACAGCAAGTTTAAAGGAAAGTCTAAAGGGGACAGAGATGATATTCACACAGATTTGATGAGTCCACTCAGGTAAATGCAAATAAGACACTATCATGGCAGTAAGATATATTTTCTGGTAAACAGGAATTACAGTTACTTAACCAACAAGTACTGACGTTAGCTACTGAATGAGTCAAATCAGGAACCCAGGGTTTAACAACAACGGTTTTCAGTTTTATTTTTCATTATTCCTTACAACTGAGAGGCAAATTTTTGTAGAGTTACAGGGTTGTACATTCCACATACGTCAGGTATTTTTGTCTGGCTTTTTTGAGTCCATTGCCAATTCTTAAATGATTGATAAAAATCGTTAAATAAGGCAAATACTATACATGCTGCAGTGTAATGAGGCCTATCAAGCGGAGGGAATACTACTCATCATGATATTAAAATTAAATGTAGCATTTTTTAAATCCTTGACATGAATAAAGAAGTTATTTCTCTGGACCACTGCTTTTCCCATGAACTCAATGTTCTGTGTAAGTCACTGTCACAGGATATATTTTATTTTGAGGCAACCCAGTCATTTTCACCCATAAATAAGTACCAAATCAAGTATCATTTATTTAAAAATTATGTCTTCCAAGGTTTATAATATGCCAAAGACACTAGTTAAAGAGGCTGACTGTAGATCAAGCGATTTATACACGTCTCTTAAAATGACATTCATACCATCCTTCAGGTACGCAGGTGATGTTTTTAATGTGAAGGCTAATTGGGACAATATATGTTTTTGTATGTGGAGTGTTTTTTCAGGGGTGTACTCGGGACTGAACTCAGGGAGTGATGAACTACATCCCTAACTTTTTAAAAAAGTCTTTTTAAATTTTGAGGCAGGTCTGGTTAAGTTGCCCAGGATGACCTCAGATTTGTGACCCTCATGCCTCAGCCTCTGGGGTAGCTAGTGTTACAGGAGTGTGCTACCATACACAGCGGAACAGTATGTCTTTATATTAAATTCTAGGAACAGCTCCGGTGCTGTTTGAAACTCAGGATTCTGGCTAGAATTATCTTATCTATCTAGACAGAGAGATCTAAAATATCTCTTAGGAAATGTGTGGGAAGGGAAAATGAACAAGGAGTTTCAAAGTCCAGAAGTCAGTGAGTAATGAAGGCAAAACAGTCATCATGCTAATAACCGCGCAAAATATTTCAAGGGCGCATCTTCCTGTGTAAAGCGATTTCCTATTCTGTCCGATCCTTCATTTGAAAATGAAAAGTTTTGCAGGCAAATGAACAGTCCTAAAATATAAAACACGTAATTCCACCTAGCTGAATTTTTCTGATCTGTTGCCTTTTTTCTCTTGAGTTCATCATATCCACACAGTAAAGAAGGGGACATTTTAATGCACAAGGAAGAATAAAATATTAAATCTTGGTGGATTGCCAATGAAACGATTTTAATAAATGATAGAAGCAGAACTTAATTCTTTTACTTCATAGCTTAGAAGGCTTCCAATCGGTCTTTCTTGGTGAAGATCTTTGTATCCAGAGTATTTTATTGTGGTATGAATGAGAATTCCCAAATATTGAAAATAACATGTTAAACAGATTTTTTAAAAATTACCATCATTATCAGTAATTATTGAGTGCAATTAAGTAAAGAAATTATGGTATCGAAATTCAGGAAAACTACTATTTGAGCTAATTTTGCATATCTGCCTTTACAAGCTACTTAATATCATATTAATTTAGTTTGTTCTTATTTCAAAAACACTAAAACTCATTGAAACTTTAAGGAGAACTTAAAAGTATCAAAAGAAATATAGAAATTATCAATAATTCCATTGCTGTGAAATTATCATTTGTATTGGTTATCATTCATTTAATTTTTCTATGTACCCACTATGTTTTTAAATATTAAGAAATGACTTTTAATACATGAAAATATGATATTTAAAGCTTTAACGTGGTCTACACTATCAATATTATATTTTTATATTTTTCCCTTTTCCTTAGAATTTCCGTGTACAAACTGAAAAATATTTCCACACGTATGGCTAAGGAGTAATATTTTTAAGATGCCAAGACTTCTCATAAGCCAGTGAAAAAGCGAGAACACGAATTTTAAAATGAAAACAGGCTGGATAATTCTCAAGTGAAAAAACAAATAGCTAACAAAAATACGCCCAAATATGCAATACATTTAGTAAGCAAAGAACTGCGGGCCAACACCCTAACAACAAGGATGGCACGAGCGAGGTGGAGGAGCAGAGGGGAGCGGGGCGGAAGACCAGCAGAGCCAGCGCTAATGAGAACGCTGTGAGGCGGGCAGTTTCCGAGGCGGCGAGGTGGAGCTCATGAGCAATGACATCGGACGGATGAGTCGGAAAGTAAATGGGGGAGAAAATATAGACCAGAATGAAATAATCAGGAACCTCATTTGGGACAGCAGCAGTTGCAGTGCGAAGGAACAACATTATTGATTACATTCATGTTAAATAGCAGACATTTGGTTGGGTGCCCCCTGCCCCGTGTATGTCATTTTATTTAATCTGTATAAGGACTTTGGAGGAAGCCTCATTGTAAATATTAAGAAATTCCAGCTCAGAAATATGGCTTGTCTGAAGGGATGCTGCTAAAACGAAACAAGATTCGGGTTGAACTCAAGTCTTTTGTTAATTTTAATTTTTTTTTTTTTTTTGTACTACATATCTTGCAGTATCAGGCGGAATATAGTATGTGACAGCATGAAAAATTAAATTAAGGAGAAGCAACATGATTTTTCTTAAAACGTTTTCTCAAAACTCTGGAGAAAGGCGGACAGGGGAGGGGAAACAAGTAAAAATGAGTAAAATACAATATATGTGTACGAATTACCCAACATGAGCGTAATTATTATGGATCACAAACATGCACCGGTGAAAATAATCTTTTAAAATTCTTCCGATTATGTGTCTACAGATATCAGTCTGGAGCTCCAAAGCCTGGGAGAATCACAACTAGAGCAGAAATTACGTTGTTGGAAGGCATGTTAGGAGGAAGGGCACGAGAGCTGTTTGGGGCTAGGTCTTCAGTTAGGAAGAGTAAAATGCATTGAAATCAATTCTTAGTAGTGATGATAAATTTATAAAAATATGCAAAATGGCTAAAGCAGAGAATAGGGAAACAAGCAGAATAAACAGTTTGATGAATTTTTTGTAGAAAATTTGCATTTAAGGAATAGCAAGTAACTGCAAAGAACTCACTGATAGACAATATAGGAAACACTTCCACTCCCCTATTGTCATTTCTCTTCTCTCATCATCAGCTAAATCTCAGTTAGTTTCAGCCATCTAAGATCCAAACAGAGGAATCATTTCTGTTTTCAGTTACCCTCGTTTTCAGCATTTTACACTACCAGCAGCGCCAGACACATTCTTCTCTTGCATGGAAAGCTGAGAGCAGTTCTCAAACAGTAAGAGGTATTATCTTCAGGGACATTTGTCAAGGTCTGAAAGTATTTTGGGGTGTCATAATTCAGGAGAGGAGGGTGTTTGCTGCTGACATCGGGTGGACAGCGACGTGGGATGCTGCTAAACATTCTACAGGAGATAAAATAGCTGCATGTCTTTTTTTTCTTACAACAATGAATTCCATTTTCCAAAATGGGAATAGAGCCACAGCTAAAGAACTCCTAGTTTAGATAAAGACACACCACACAACTTCTAGTTTGGGTTCTGGTTTTCTAGGGATAAACACAGGTAATAATTTCATAAGTGAGGAAATGCTTATGCAGAGGTTTCGTTTCCTGATCTGAATAGTACAGGCGCCAACTAGGGAGCCCCATTTAGCAAATATGTGTGAACCACAGGAGGCATGTGACAATGATGCATTGCCTCCTGTCCTTTTATGAAGTCAACTTGTCATGGGTTTTCTTTTGCTCCTTTTGTGTTCTACACACTTAAAAAAAACTTCAGCAGGATTGACTTTGAAATAAAACCCAACATGTTTTCCAGTTGATTTTGATTTAGAGGAGGCCTTCCGTAGAGTGCCTCAGGGTGTGCTGGCAATGGCTATTTATCTTTATCGTGGGTAGTTTATATATTTTAAGAAAATGATGAATGGAAGGTTTAAAAAAACTCATTATGGTAATTGATTATTATAGAAAAACCTTGGGAACCTTACAAAAGAGAACTGTATTCTCTTGGTATCTTAGCTTGAAAGCAGACATGTAATTAGAAGAATCCATAAACATTTGTCACAGTGCAAGAAGTCTGGTCACTAAGTTTAGGAAAAAAAACTCTGGAGTCACTTTATTGTCCTGTACAGAGATGACACACAGTAGTGGCTGTCATGAATAACAGGAGATTAATATGCTCTGTGAAAGAAAAGACCACCCACAAGGAAGCAGTGCAGAAAGGAGTGATAGGAGAACTTGGCTCCTTCCCTCAGAAAGGTTCAATGTGTGCTTGCCCTTGGTGTGTCTCAGCATTTGTGACATGAGGCAAACATGTAGTTAAAATGGCATTGCCATTGAAATAATTATTTTTGCTTTTGATTTCTATTTTCTTAAAACCGTAAAGAGACAACAGAAACATAAGCTGAAAACATCACACACACAGTGCAAGAAAATGAGAATTCATAGACCATCTATAAAGAGTGTTCAACTGTTGGTTTTTTTCCCCTTATATATACGACATAATACTGTTCTCTTTCTGGAAGACTGCTGAGAAAAGACTGCAGAGAAAGCCAAGTTAGTTCAACATTACCAAAAAATAAAGTGAAATTGCATACAATGATTATGATTATGTAATAAGGTAATATAAGACTTCATAAATTTTATTATTTAAGATTTATTTTTGACAAGATGATTGCAAGAACAGTTTAGCTTCCTGGCCATCTTGTATCTGTACGACTTCTTCTACAAGGCGGCTACCAGGGTCACACTCGATTCTGCCCCTCAGCCACGGGAGGACATTTCTTTCATATCTTCTTCAGATCGCTCATTTATAGCACTCAAACCCTCAAGCTGGCATCAGCACTTATGCCATAGCTCTACCAGGTAGGAGGTAGCAAGGCTTCTGCAAGTCTCCTCCCTAAATACCTAGAATCTGTGCAATGTGCATTTTCTTCCAGATCTAGAAATAACAGCTCTAGAGCCTTATGTTTCCTAACAAACTCTGGTCTCCCAGTTAGATTTACAGTAGCGGATTATAAAATCTAAGTAATCTCCCTCTAGCATGAAATGCCACAATATATTCAGACTCACATTATAGCTTCCAAGATTCACAACAAATACGATGTGTTGGGAGAATTATCTTCAGGATCTACCAGGAGATCATCTCAGAAACATGCTCATCTGAGTGCCGAGTAACTAAACTGGGGTCAGAATCCATAAATCATCCAGCTTCTTTAACCCACTAGCTTCAAAGAAAGTCCTTACAGTCCTACTCTTGGCTTCTGCTTCTTCTTCTTCATCTTACATTTTTGGCTACCTTTCCAAAAGAAAAATCTACTGGTTAGTTGACCTATAATGTACTAATTAAGCCCTTTATGCAATTGCTTAATTACTTATTTTTTCTGGTCACAGTTTACTTCTGTACACTGTTACTTTACATGACCATTAAAGGCATGTCAAGTTGAATGGAATATGAAAGTGCTTCACAAAATAGTAAAAATAAAGGTTCTGGGCATGTCTGCCGATGATTGATACGTAGGCCAGCAAACGGAACGGAAAAGATCAACCGAGTTGTAAGTGGCGTAGACCAAAAGCTAGGAGACTGGATGAAATAAAAGGGGAAAGAGGGAGGCAGTGCTTCTGCTTTGGAGAGGTTCGGTTTTCCTGAGTGACGACAGCGCTTCCTGCCAGCACCTTCAGCCCTTTATCTCCAGCTCTCCGATTTCCTGAGCCATCCAGCGCAGTCCTACGCAGACTGCGCTACAGTGAGCTTCCAGGCCTGTGAGCTGGGACTGCATTGCACTCTGGATCCCCGTCTTCCTCTTCAGCTTTTCTTTCCTGAGTGGCTGCCGGACCCTCTGGCTGTCCACGGTGCAGACAGTCGTGCTGACACTCTGGCCTCAGGTCCTGCAAGCCGACCTAGTAAGGCTTCTAGCATAATTATACACTCGATAGCTTTTATCGACTCTATTTTTCTTGATAACCCTAATTTAGTGTCCTTTTAAAGACAATTTTTTTATTTTAAAGATAAAAGAATGAAAACATAGTCACAAACACACAGACATAACACAAAATCAATAAAAGCAATACAGAATTTTAGGCAAGGTGATAGGAAATTAACAATGGTTGTTCTATTACATGCTGTTATCTTCAAATTGGTTACCCAGATAAACAAATATAGGCATGGAAGATTGATCAAACATTAAACACAAACTGTTCCTTTCAATAAAGCAAAAGAAATCAGTAGTAGAACTATCTTAGCTATCCTGTGTGTGTGTGTGTGTGTGTGTGTGTATATATTTTTTTTCTTTCTTTTCTTTCTTTTTTCTTTCTTTTCTTCTTTCCCTCACCCAGTTGTTCTTCCCTTTTGAGCAGTTTCTTTCCATTTCACAATATCTATTTTATCTTTTAGATTTTATTTACTCTTTCAGGTTCTCACACTAGAAAGGTAATATGGTGTTTATACATGTGGGTCTGATTTATTTCACTTATGGGTGTGGTCTCTACTGTGATAAAGTCAACATGGTATTGGCCAAAAAACAGACCTGAGGATCAATGCAACAGACTGGAAGATGCAGCTACTACCACAGACACACTCAGCCACCTTATCTTTGACAAAGGAGCCAAACAAGTTCTCTGGAAGAAAGAGCCTCTTTAATAAATGGTGCTGGAAAAACTGGCTCTCCACATGCTGAACACTGAAAGTAGACCCACATCTATCACCATGCACCAAACTCACCTCAAAAGGGATCACAGATCTAAATATTAAAACAGAAAGACTAAATCTACTGGAAGAGAAATAAGTACAAATCTAGAAGATATAAGGTTAGGCAGAGAGTTCATGAACAAAAACCAAACTGCAGGGGAAATACTTCAGAGAATCAACAACTGGGATCTCTTCTTATCAAAGACTATTTTTACTGACCCTTCTGAATGACCAGTTCCTTGAATAAAACTCTCCTATCTTTCCTGTTTCTTGTTTCCTTCCATCGAGGTCCATATCCTTATGTTTTTTTCTTTTTAATCAAAATTTTGCTCTGAATCCAGGACATTACATTCTCTTTAGTTTCTCTCTCTCTCTCTCTCTCTGAATTTAATTGTAATAGTTCATCTGAAACATAAAAACATGAAAATTGCACACATGTATGCATACCATCTTATGTTGTGATACATGTATATATTGTGTAATTTTTCACTCCAGTAAAACACATCTATCTCCTCAAACATTTATCATCTCTTTATAATAAAAAATATCCAAACCTCTCTCCTCTAGCTTGTTTAAACACACAGGCTATCACTGTCATTATCTGCAGTCCATCCGCTGTCCACACCACACTTTCTTCTCCAATCTTAAGCAAGAAGGATCATTGCCTCAAAGCGAGCATTGTCTGGATCCTATGGCTGATCAGGTCAGGCTCCTAGAGTGATGATTTTCACCTAGCCATTTGCTAGTTGTGAATGTTCCAAATCCTCA
>NW_004955432.1:21179116-21182982 GCF_000276665.1 Chinchilla lanigera
AATGCTCAAAAGAAAAGAGCAACAGGGGTGAGGGAAAAGAGAAAAGAAAGAAGGTCCTGTGAGTTTTGATTAGAAAATAATTTCCTTTGCTGTTGTTGAATCATTTTTGAATGCTTGCTTTTTTTTTGTTGTTTTTGTTTTTTTTTTGTTGTTTTTCTCCTGTACCGGGAACTGAACTCATGACCTTGCACTTGCCAGGCAGGTGCTTTGCCACTGAGCTAAATCCCCAGCCCCTGAATGCTTGCTTTAAATAGCAGTTTCTGTGAGGCTTTCGAGAACAGACATTTGGGATTAGAGCATGTTATGACTTTCAAACATCCATATGATTAACATTTCTCTAGTGTTTATTCTATCTGAGGCAATTTTCTAGGTATTCAGGGTGTTTGGGGAACAGAAATGACAAATCCTTGCCCTCGTGTAGCTTCTATTCTCATGAACTTGCTAAAAAGTCAGCCTCACATCTGTGGCCCCTCTCTCCTTGCCTGATACAAAGAAACTTGGAAACATTCAGGGCAGTGTAGGTTTGTTAACGTGGTATGCAACGCTGAAGGGCGATCCAAGAACATTTCTAAGGTTCTGGATGCCTTCATTTTAGCCCTCTGCGGGAGCTAAGGTGCAAAACAGTTTTGTTGTTTCTGCCTCTAAATGCCTTCAATTCGTTGCCAAAATGTTAAGATTTGAGAGTGGACCAAGAACATTAAAAAAACTGAGAACCACTGTCCCAGCTCAAAGACAGAGGAGGGTCGTGCTTGAGAGTATGCACTCTGAGGGCAGCCAGGTGTGTGACCCTTAGCAAGGGAGTTGGCTTACGTAGGCACGGTAGTGCCATTCTTGTTTGAAAGGAGAGTTGGGGCTGGGAATGCAGTTTAGTTGAAGAATGTGTGCACAACATGGAGAAAATCCTAGGCTTGATCCCCGTACTTCAAAAAAGGACTTAAATATCGCAATGCTGTTCTCTAGGGTTGTAATGAAAGTCAAATGGGGGGGTATGTCTTCAAGTGCCCAGAGCCCTGCCCCCCCGTAGTAGCAGTCAGTAAACAGCTAGGAAGTTGATCTGTCTCTCCACTCACACTGCTTATTCCTGCTTATCTTACCTCTCATGACAAAAAGCAGGAAAGTGCACTCAGCTTCTCCTGCCAGAAACCCTTACTTCAGTCACTGTGGAGTTTTCGTTTTCCTCTGATATCAGTTTTAATTCTTCAGCAGCGCTTGTGACTACCGACATACTCTGCCCCATCTCTGAGCACTTGTACTATTACCATCAGCCTTGCGTTGTCCTTTGCCAAGAGTTCCTGCAGTTTTAACTGGTCTTGGTCTTTCACAGATGCCCTTATAAACCAACTAGGAGGACAGCATTTAGAACAAATTTTGTGTCTTTTTGAGACAGGGTCTCACTATGCAGTTCAGGCTGTCCTTGAGCTCACTTTGTAGCCCAGGCTGGTCTCAAACTTGCAAAAATCCTCCCACCTCAGCCTCCTGAGTGTTGGGATTACAGGCGTGCACCGCCACACCTGGCTTTAGAGCAATATTTTTAGTATATGAATTAAATTACACTACTACTTTCCTTAACATCCTTCAATGCCTTCGAATTATACTCAAAATAAAACCGTATGTCCTTGTCACAGCTTTCTTTCCTCCAGATTTCATCCTTGGTAATGTCTGAATGGAGTGTCTAATAATGGTGAATGGTTTTATTATGCAAATCTTCTCTATGAATTTTGAATTCAGTAATTCCACTACGATGTATATTTATTTTAACTTATCTTCCTTGGGTCTTATGCTTCTCAAATTTAAGTTTTCAGTGGAGAAAATTCTGTCATTATCTCTAAATAAGGATAAATTTTCTCTTCTATGAATACTTTTATGCATACGACTTCTCTGTATCTGTATGTATTTACCTCTCGTTAACAATTTCTGTCCTTTATACCTCTGCTGAACTCTGAATTATTTTGCTTGGAAAGATTTTCTTTATTTTAAAGAAAAAAAACAATAAAACAGAGTTTCAAAAAACTTCAGTAGGAGAGTTACAATAATCAATACATTGTGTATTGCTGCCTCTGTAGTAGTTATTTACAGTACAAGTTATAGGCATGATATCTTGTTCAGACAATACCAGTACAAAACTTCCTTTTCAATGAATAAAGAGAAACTAGCTGCATAACTTTCTTAACTATCTTATGGATAAATATATATATTTTCCCTTTCTTCCTTTCCTCTCACCACATCAGTTTGTCTTTTCTTTTGAACAGTTTCTTCCCAATTCACAATATCTACTGTACCTTTTGGATCTTCCTCACTCAGTTTCTCACACTAGTGAGATGACACAATGTTTATACATCTGAACCTGGATTATTTCACTTATGAGTATATTCTCAAGTTGCTTCCATTTACCTATCAAAGTCTCCAGTTTATCCTTCTTTATGGCTGAGTAGTACTCCATTATATAAAAAAGCCCACATCTTTTTTTTATCCATTCCTCAGTTGATGGGCATTTGGGCTGAAAAAAAATTTTTTAAGTAAATAACCTACTTTTTCATTTGTGTCTGATCTATTATTAATGTACACATTAAATACTTAAATTCCTATGACTACATTTTTTTTCTAGAAATTCCAGTGGGTTATTTAAAGCAACAGCAATTCTATTTGTTCTTTATTGGTAGTACCTTATTGTTTTGTGGTTTAGATATTTTTATTGCATTTCCTAAGCTGTCCTGGTAAGTTCATTATAGTCTAAATGTACTATTGGTTATTTCTTCTCTTCTACTCTCAGAAGTTTGTTCTTCCAGAATATAAGTAGAGCATTTATGAAATGAAGCCATGTTCTTCCAGAAAGTAATTGTGTTATTTCTACCAAGAGTGTCAAGACTCATTAGTACTTGATACACTTTTTATGTAAATGTTTAATTGTGGAAGTTCAAAGACCAGGCTGATAATATAAAATTTAAACCCATTTTACATGTAATTAAAATCCTTCTCTGGTTTTTCCTTCATTATTTTCTTTTATGATAATATTACTTATAAAATTAGAAGGCAAACTATGACTTACACCCTACTTGGGTGAAACTATATTTTCAACTTTACTTCCTATAACTTTCCATTCATTGACTAGAAAATTCATCTATATTTTATAATTCCATCGTAAGAGATGACCTGGAATTTTTATGACCATTCTTATATTTGTCTTTTATTCAAAATAAAGGATAAGGTAATTTACGGTGAAATCTTTGTAGCTTGTCTATTTGAACTGTTTCACCTGTTCTAGCTCAAAAAATGTCATCGCAGATTTTAAAAAGACAAGAAGGACTATTCTACCTTTTAGAATGAAGTTTCTTAAGAATAAGAATGTATCTTTCATTAGAGCAGCTAATAAGATACCTGTAATTACTGGAATGCAAAGATAATTTTACACCTGCATAGCAGTGTGGACTCCAGAGCCACAGGTCATCTCTCTCATTGTAATTATCAGGCCCGGTTCAGGCCACACTCTTTTGGACAATCATACCCCTCTTCCCTCTCTTCATAGCAGTCTATAATACCATTTTTCCAGTGAACTTACCTAAAAATTTTCTGTCCTTCATTCCCTCATAAAAAGGAAAACATTTTTTAGTGTTCAAATCTGTATTATGCATTTATTACAACAATGAGATTATCTGCATTTGCATGTGTGCTCATATAAAGGTATGAGTGAGCGGATTGTCCAAACATTCCCCCATTTCACTGGATAAGAAAACATATTCAAGAGGCCCAGGTAACTTGGGAAAGCTCTCAGAGTCTTAAAAAGTAGATCTTAAACCAAACCAAAGCCAGGCATTTGGATTATCTCTGCCTGTCTGTCTGTCTGTCTGTCCTCTCTCTCTCTCTCTCTC
>NW_004955432.1:21183082-21235097 GCF_000276665.1 Chinchilla lanigera
TATATGTTTTCTGTTGCCCAATGCTGTTTGCTTTGTAGATGCCACCAAGACTTGTGCATTATGGGAAAGACTAAGAAATATTACTTTCCCATTGTCCCAAAGACACCACAAACTTTACGATCTAATCACGGGATACAGATTGGATTGTTTAAGATTTAAATAACAATATATTTCACAAAGCGCAGGATATTGTGAGTATCAAATTATAATGTAGACAGTGAATACTTGTCCCTACAAGCAATTAAACATTTAACTTCCTGTTTCACATGTCTTTAGATGTGTAACCGGTAATTCATGACAAATTCAAAAGCAACCTTTTTCTCAGTATCCCACAAACATATTGTCTGTTTAGCCTTCTAAGTCTGTACTAGGGAAATCAATTTTTAATGGCCAAGACAAATCACAGACCCTATACATACTCTTCTATCCAAATAAAAGCCATAACCAAATGTTATTTGTAATATGCTCACAATATGCTTAGAATTCAACACTTCTTACCATCTTATTTACATATTCCTATTGTCCAGCACTTTGTAGAAGTATTTATAAATGAGATAAAAAAATGAATGTAATTTTTTCTTAAATATGTGATCAATACATATTTAGGTAGCTTCTATGCTTGTTTATGTTTTTCTGTTTGATGATGCTTCAAACTTTAATTATACGCATAAATTATTATGAGTATATGATAAATGTATGATAAATATGATAAATATCTCTGGTAAATGAATATTTTTATCAATGCAAAATAGGGAGCATGTAATTTACTCAGGTTTCTTACATGACAATAACAGAACTTAACCCATTTTACTGAGTTATGATTGACACATAAGATGCTGTATTGTTTAACATTGAATATATTTAATGTTTGCAACTCAGTGGGCTTGAGGATGAGTATGTACCATGAAATCAACGGAAGTCATTAAAATATTTATTAAATGTATAATCAATCAATCAATAATTTAGGAGTTCTGGAAAATCAGTCCTGAAAACAAGCGGGACTCTTCAAACCTGCAGCATTTACTCAGACACTGCAGTAAAGCTACTATACACTTTAAGAGGTTGGGTATTGATTTTTGTTTCCTTTTCTCTTTTATGACCTAATTTTTAGAACTTTCTAGAAAATATTGATTTTATACAGCAACCATTCTTGCTGTACCTTATTACTAAATTAGGAGGAGAACACAATTTCATGATGATGAAATTGTGAGAACACAATTTCAAAATGATGACACAAAATATGAATACCCGTGATCCAGACTTATTAGAACTTCTGTTTAATATTCTTTAAATCTTCTCAAATTTCCTTGATGATATAAGCAATGATCCATTTGCCTTTCCACTTATGTACAAGAGGTATTGATTGCAAAGAGCGTCTGGCCCCTATATTTGATACTTTTGAACTCTGATTACTTCACTATAAAACGTTTTGAAATTAAAATCCCAACTATTCAAATAATTCTCTAATTCAGATGAAAAACAAAAGGACAAGACATGACCCTGAGTTCTTTGCAGTTGAAATGTTCTTCATGGGGCTGGGGATTTAGCTCAGCGGCAAAAGTGCCTGCCTGGCAAGCGCAAGGTCGTGAGTTCGGTTCCCGGTACCGGAGAAAAAAAAAAAAAGAAAAGAAATGTTCTTCACATGAGATTCTCTTTACTCTAAATAGATAAACACAATGCACCTGTCTTGGTCCACAATGGTGTGACTCGCACAGTTCCTGGTAGCGAGGCAGAGTGGTGACTAATAAAGCTGATAAGATTTATCCTATGTTGGAGCTAACAAATGCTTTATCAGTACTTCAGCCATGCTGCTTCTGTGGGCTTATTGTTCAGATGATGCCTTTCATCTGTGGAAACCAACCCTTCCACGTACAATTTCAGCAAGAAGCTTATAAAATGTGTATTAAAGCTGTATTGACTTGTCTAACAATAAAAAGCACAATTAGGCTCCCAACACAGAGCATTTCTGATTTGCATAAAAACCTCTCTCACCTATTCCTTTTACTGCAGCATATAACCAAAAGGTTATATTCTGTTCCATGCACCGGTAATTACTCTAAAATCACTAGACAGATGTACCTATGTAATACTGTTCCGTTCTTTATGCAGATCATTAAAACTGAATTTATATGCAAGGTATATCAATAGAAAAATACTATTAAAATCATTAGAAAAAATGACCAAACATAATGGACTACTTTTACATAATATCATACAATGTAATAATTTAAGATAGTTTCTTACTGAGAGATACTGTTTTGATAAAAAATCATGCCAAGGGTAAGAGTAAAGATGTACTTTTTTCTCACCTTTTAATTGGGGCTTCTAATTTACACAATGGGTGATTTTAAAAGACAGCTTCAAATTACCAGAAAGAGTAATTAGGAATAGATTTTATGCAAAAAGTAGATAAACCAATTGGAAGGATTAACTGATCATTTTAAGGATATTGGAAATATTTTTGATGGAAGATATTTATTTAAAAGTACAGTCTGTTCCCAAACTATGTATGATCCTTGTCACACGAAACGTGTATCTCTCTTGTATACTTACAATTTGAATTCCAGCTTTAAAATGAAGAAAAATTCTGTGGCTCTTGTGGTCATTATGGTTTTGGATTTCTTTAAGCAGATCCCAGGAAGAAAAGTTCAAACCGTGGCTGGTTCTCCACTTCCGTGCAAAGGTGGCCTGACAGTGCTTTGTGGACACTGTGGATGGGGCTTCTCATGGTTGTTTAATAAAGAGCAACCACCAGGGTAATACAGGGTGACATTGCCTCAGGTCACCACAAGGCATGTCTCATCCTGTAACACAACGTAACCTGATCCAACAGGTCAGGTGCCTGTTGCCTATTTGTGGGAAACCCTTTTGATTTCTCCTCCAGCAGAGAGGCCCTGCCACCATGTATAACAAAACGTCAGTTGCAGCTCGGGGTCCAAGGAATACCAATGGAAATCATTTCCTTCCAATTACTGTGGGCTGTGTTCAGCACTGAGTTCCTTAGAGTACACGTCATTAACAAGAATGTAGTTATGATTATTGAGAGTGTGTTAAAGGAAACCTGCCTTACTTAGCACACATTTAACGCTGGACAAGAATTGTGTTACAGGCACAAGGCGAGCTCTTTTCACCAGTAATAAAATCAGAAAGGAGGGAGAAAAACTATAATAGTGAAGCAAATAGCATTCTTTTACAAAAATAATTCTCTTTTCTTAGAAGAACAAATTAATAAATAGCCAAGAAAATAGTTTTTCTTCCTTTTAAAATTTCTACTTGCCAAGACAATTGATTAGAAAGTTTCTTGTGCTCCTCCACTCCTGAAGTAATCAGTACGGTTATTTACTGTACATATAACCCAGACATGATTCCCAGGACCTGCCTTCAATATGCTTAGCTGAATGATGAAACAAAATCCATATAAATAGCACATTGAAGAATTGATCACATTGCCTACGGTAGGAACAATAGTGCCAAGGATGTGAATTTTTTATTACCTGCTGGATTTTAATTTTTCTAATCACAAGGTAATACAAGTTTATTACAAAAGAAAAACCATTGTTGAATTCATGCGTTTTTTGAAATTCTCTATCATTTCTACTTTTTAATTATTTTTTATTCTCTTTAAAATAAAAAACCCCACAGGAGTAGTGAATGCTAAAAACTTTTATCTTCAGTTTATCTCTGTAAGCAAATGAAATTCTTTTTACAAACATTTCTTAGGTATGTAAACAAATTATTGAGCAATGTACTTATAGATTTTTTTTTTTTTTTTTTTTGGTTTTTCTCTGGTACCGGGAACTGAACTCACGACCTTGAACTTGCCAGGCAGGCGCTTTGCTACAGAGCTAAATCCCCAGCCCCCAATGTACTTATAGATTGACCCTTAGAAACTTTGAAAGAAAATCATATAGTAACTCCATTCAAGAAGTCGATACGTATTTATCTAAAACAACACCCAAATAACCAGTTCTATTTAATTAATTACTTAGTTGCTATGAAGCTACCTTATTTTGCTATAATCTCCTAGGTGCTAAGGGGGAAAAATTGAGTAAAACCAATACCACAAGAGAGCTAGAAATCAGCTTTTTGGTGGGAGGAAGAAGCTTCATTTTGGGGTTAATTTAAGGAATGACACTGTTTCACCCTTGACCCGGATAGAGAACAAGGACATGATGAGGGGTTAAAATAGTGGGGAAAGACCTTTGCATTGTTATAAAATTGTTAGTTCATTAGTAATACCATTGGTTTTTTCAGATCAAAAAGAGGCAAGTTTTACATTTACTGATATGTTGCCATCTAAATCAAACATGAGACATTGCAGAATTTTCCATCATTTTAAATAATTTGTCACATTATTCACAAATTTTGTCCATTAGCTCACATAATCAAGATTTGACTATGCATATATTATAGGTGAGAGCTTGAAGATAATATATGCATCAAGAAAGAACCATTAATAAACAGAGTTGTCAGAATGTGCTTCATAATTTCATTTCAAAGGACAACTGGCTTTCAGTTTAAATAAAACTTGGAACTCTAATACAAGTGTTGTAAGTATAAAATATTGGAAATCTGAGATTTACCTGCATACAGGAAAGCGTTTTGCTTTGTAATGAAAACTAAAAGCCTTCATCCAAACAAGCAAATTTTCAGAGTTGAAAATGAGTTATTAAAAAAATGGAAAGTTATAGTTATTAGTTATGTGCTAGTTTCTGTGTTTTTTCAGGTTTACACTTATGTCTAAAATTTTAAGCCAATGAATAAATAGATCAATTTAAATTTGTACTCATGAAAGTAAAAATAAGACAGCACTCTTTGTGCACACAACTTGGCGTTCACTTAAAGATTATGGGATCCTCCTGAGTTGATTTCTTTGAGCATAAAGCTGAAGTAAGTGCCGACCTTCTGCATGGGAGCAGAGGAGTTTCGGTAGCTCACACTCCATTCGGAGGTTTCAGTGTTATCTCTGTGGGTCACTCTCACTTTGTCTTTTTTTTCTTTCCTTCTTTCTCCAGAATTTCAATCTAGGCTGTTGGAGTAAGGGCAGCATTATATATTCCCTTCTGAATTTCACAAAAACCCTTTTCTCTGGTATAGTAGAGCAATGGAAGGATATTAGTGGTTGTTCTATTTTGCTTTGGTTTTTACTTTAGCTTACAAAAACGTTCTCACTGTGTAAAGGTTTACAAAGTTACACACTAACAAGCCTGTAGGATTCATGACACTTGCACAAGGAAGTCAAGTTTCAAAATAAAGCCATTCTTCTGTTTGTGGATGCAATGATGAACATATGGTCCACACCTGGAATTTATAGAGGCTTTTACCTAATAAAACCTTCTGAGACATTCCAAGAATGACAACAAAGTGATGGCATGGAGCAGAACTGCCAGAGGTAATCTTCTTCACTTCCTGATTCTTTTAAAGCAGAAAACATAAAACTTACAACTTAATGTCCAACGAATGCTCAGGAATTGTGCAGCGAAGAGTGGACCCAAGCTCCCCAACAAAGGTACCATGATGTTGTGACTCCACTTCCCCTTCTGGACTGTGTCAGAAAGAGCTGATTGATGCAGACGACTTGTTGGTAAGCACACTGTTTGAAAGTAGAATGGAACACAGTGCAAGACCAATTTCAAAGCTTGCAACACTTTGCTTAGAATGTGTTTATAATGCAGTGGCTTTATCTTGAGTGATAAAACCACGTACAACATTGACTTCTGTTTTTGTTTTAAAGAAAATCTATTAAATTTCACTGCAATTTTAGAAATGCCATTTGTAAGAAGGTAACTCAAGCTCGACATAAACTTAACTAAAATTGCCAATCAGGAGTTTTAAGAAAAATTGATCTCATTCAGATTTAAAAAAAAAATCATTAATGAACAGCTTAAAAGGATATAAATGGGTTAGAAATATAATTCAAGATAATCTAGTAAATTATTGTCTGTTTTGCAAATGGTATTTTTCAAATAATAAGGTTTATTGTCCCACAAAACCCTAACCTTCTCCTCACTCTAGGTTAGACCTGAGTAGCTTACAGTATCTAACCAAGGTTTAGTATATTGTTAAGGACACATCTTCAAGAACTTTATTTGTAAACCAGGCATGGTGGTGCACACCTGTAATCCCAGCACTCTACAGGCTGAGGCAGGAGGATCATTGTGAGTTTGAGACCAACCTGGGCTTCAAAGTGAGCTCAAGGCCAGCCTGAACTGCATAGTGAGACCCTGTCTCAAAAAGGCAAAAAAAAAAAAAAAACTTCATCCCGAATACCCTACTCCTTCTTTGTGCAGTCAGATGGACAGATACAGAATCTATTTCAACATCAAAAAACCAAAAATAAACTGGCCACTATAAACACCTCTCAGGGAATCAAAAAGACAAAAAGCCCACTCTCCCTACTGTGCTTCGCAGAAAATTGTCCAGTCAACTGTCCAACAGCAGGCCTCAACAAAAGCAACAGCAGCAGCAGCAGCTCCAGAAGTAATGGTAACAGAAGCGGCGGTAGTTGTGGTAGTCAGAGTAGTAGTACAATTTATTGCAGCATGTAGAGGACAGGAACCCACAGCTGATTAAGAGCTATAGAGAAGTTCAAAGGTGTCTGACAGGAAGAGGCTATGCCCGTGCTAAGGACAGAGGTGAAGCAATGGTAGGAGCTATCTGAGGCAGGGAGTATGGGACTCTAGAATCATGGTGGTGAATATAGCCTTACATTAATTGTTCTAGTTCTTTCTAAATGAATATTCTTATGTACAGAATAATCTCATACTTCCACCAGACTACAAAAGAATGGAATATATTGTCTATTGGTGGATTACTTTTTGCTAAAATAATTTATGAATGTTACCCACTGAAGAAATGACCGTTTGGGGCATGTATTTTATTATTTCTCAAGTGACAATGAAATAGCTCACGTGACGATAGTCGTGTTAGAATGGCTGTTGTCAAGTAGTCAAGAGATGAAGTGTTGCTGACAGCTTCGAGAAAAAAGAACACTTCTATGCTCTTAGTGTGAACTGAGATTGGTATAGCCATTATGGAAATGGTGTGGAGGTCGCTCACAAAAATAAAAATAAAGCTACCCTATAATTCAATAACCTTGCTGTTAGTATATTCCCATAAAGAAATAAAATACCCATAATATATACCCTTAAGGAAATATAATCTGCTTATATTGATTTCTATGCTCCCAGATTTATTTTAACATTATTTACAATAACCAAGATGCGGTATCTTGGTCACTTTCTCCTCTCTGAGACGAAATACCCAACAACCCACCTTCAAGGAGGGGAGGTTTGTTTTGGTTTACAGGTTCGGTGCATGGTCTGCCTGCTCCAAAGCAGACTGCATGGTGGAAGGTTCTGACAGAGGAGATCCGCTCACATCATGGGGCCAGGAAGTAGTAAGAGGAGGCAGACCCAGGGTGCAAGATGTGCCTTCCAGACCACACTTCCAGGAACCTCCCTCTAACAAGGTCGTCACAGCATACTCAGCTGCTGAGCTCATCCATGGACAAATCCCCGTGACCGAGCACCTTCCCGACCTCCCGCTTCTAGTGCATGAGAGCTTTGGAGGATATTCCAGATCTAAGCACAACACAGGGTGACAGTGTGAGGACCCACTGACCGGTGAATGGAAAAAGAAAATGGGATAAATATCAAACCCACTCAGGTTGTAAAATAAAAGACACTGTCAATGGAAAAACACAGTCGAACTTGGAGGAAATTATGCTGAATGAAATAAATCAGTCACAGAAAGGAAAATATTGTATCCATTCATTTATATGTAGAATCCTAAAAGGCCCAATAAACAGAAGCAGGGTAAAGACTTGGAACGAGGGATGAGAAGGGAAAAGAAATGGGAAATAGTTCAAAAGATACGAGTTTGCAGCTAGGTAGGATGAATACAACTAGAAATCTAATGTACACCATGAAGACTCAGTTAAAAATATTGTACTGCACGCTAAGACTCTGCTTAGAGAGTAGATTTTAGGTGGCCTTAGCATAAAAGGTATGGCTAGAGGAGGTGATAGGCATGTAATTATTTCATTATATATATGAATAATAAAACGTGCTGTACTCCTTAAATATATACAAAACTGAATTTTTAAAAAAGTCTCATCAATTCAAGAAAAGACTATCTTTTGCTCCCATTACAATTCTATCTCCTATTCCCACAGAATAAACAAAGTAAAATAATATAAAGTAGTATTTCTCACAATTTCTCTATTATAAATCATTACCTGGCCTCTGATATCTAAAAAATTGGCTTTTTAAAATTAGTTCAGGGCTGGGGCTACAGCTTAGCAGCACAAGTGCCTGCCTGGCAAGCACAAGGTCCCAAGTTCGATTCCTGGTACCAAACAATTAAAAATAAAATTAGTTCAGAACCCCACGATAAGTGTAATCATTACGTACTGTGAATGTATGCCAGTGAAAAAAAGAGTTTAGTCTGCAGTTGGACTAAGCAGCTCATCCAGCAGTCTGTTACAAACGTATATTATATTGTAATTCTTTTATTTCACATGCTTCACAAGCTCTGATTGATGCATTAAATGTAAATATATTTGTAACAAAAATAATTCATAGACAATACTGAACACACTTCTTTAGCAATGTTTAGAGTCCTTGCAATCTATTAAAATTAAGAATAAACAACGGCACATAGAACCTGAAGCAAAATAATAGCAAAGAATGACCAAAGAATTAGGAAGAGAGTTTTTAGCAAATACTGGTCAGAGGAAGCATTACAACTTCTTAGCCGGTGCCAATCACTAAAGTTAATGGAAAACTCATAGCAACTGCTAATAATTGAAGTCAGTAGAGAATTGATAGCACATGCTGATCAGCAATGTTAATGGAAAAATTCTCACTCCAAACTGCTCATTTCCAGATGTCATCGCAGAATAGCAGAACGCGGTAAGTGTGAGTTTTGACTCTTACGTTGACATTTTCCATTTCTTTGTATTAATCACATGGACGGGATACGAAACAGGCGCAGCCTATTGTGGCAACAGGGGTTTAATTATGACTCCAACGTATTTGCAGAAGTGTATTTCTTATGACTTTGGTGACCCGAAAATGGAAGTGATCACCTGCTAATTATGCCCAGGATCTCTGAGAGCTGTCTAGCATGATAATCCGGGCTGCAGACTGGAAACTGTGAAAGGCCCTTCTCCTTCTTAGCAAGTATCAAATGCCACTGGGTTTCCCGGTACATAGAGAAATCAACAGTTCCACAGATAGTAGGTCATGTGAAAATGTAACGTTTCCTGTCTTCTTTCAGAATAAACAGGGATTGTTTTTTTGTACACTGGATCATAGCTCCACATTTATTCCTGTTATATAAAAATTTGCTGAGGTCTGTTATGAGCTTGTTCGGGATAAGCTATCCAAAAAAATGATGACCATCTGAGTGAAATCATTTAAACTCCCAGGAATCTTGTGCGCAGACGTGGGACCAGAGCTGATGGCAGGTAGTTGGGTATTGTCTGCCAGCACCTTCTGCTGAAATTACAGAAGTCCGCTTTTCCTTGAGTATTCCTGTTCCTTCCGGGTTACGGTGGGCAGAATAGCCCCTCAAAAGTGTCTGTTCTAGGGCCCGGAAAATGGCTCCGTCGCATAACCCTGCCTGGAAACCGGAGGGTCCTGAGTTCGATTCCCAGTACCAAAAACAAAGTCTTCTAGTCCCCAAACACTAAATATGTAAATTTACACAGGAATAGAAATTGCAGGTGTGGGTGGAGTTCAGATTGCTAATTATCTGAAAATAAAGTAGGCAGGTTGTCTTGGATTACTGAGGTTGCGCAACGTAATCACAAAAGTCTGTAAATGTGGAAGTGGGAAACAGGCGAAGTCGTTACGAGAAAAACCCGACTAGCCAGTGCGGGTTCTGACGACGAAAGCGGGTGTGAGACGAGGACTCTGGGGGCCTCTGCAAGTCAGAGGAGCAAGGAAACAGGTTTTCTTTTATGTTCTTGAGGTAGCAAAGTGGCACAGGTTATTTCTGGAATTTAGCCCAGGAACACCAATTTCAGACCTCTGGGCTGCAGAACTGTAACGTGATTTCGGAATTCTTAAGACACTAAGTTCGTGGCTGTTCATCACAGAAGCCGTAGAAATTCATTTAGAGACAATTGTTTAATTTCAGGAATTTTACATCCTGGTTGCCAATATGGTCTTTGATAGAAATTAAATCATATAAAGTTGCATCTCACTAAATTGCACTAAACAATAGCAACAGTAGGCCTAACTCATCACACCTGGGTTGTACTAGAATTACAAATAGTTATGCTCTTCACATTGTCCTATTTTACCTATACAATAGACGCAGCACACAATGGTGTGTTGGCATGCATGTTTAATGCCTCCACAGTTAGTGAGGCCACATTTGAAGCTGGAAATGGCTTGGTTGGCATATCAAAAGCATGAAAACCAGCAACCAGTGCATGTGAGAAATTTATTACAAATTATCTTCTGGATTGCTTAGGTTTTAGGAAATCGTAAAGAAAATGTTAATAATTTAGACTAAAGTGGGGCTGGGGATTTAGCTCAGTGGCATAGTGCCTGCCTGGCAAGCACAAGGTCATGAGTTTGATTTCTGGTACCAGAAAAAAACAAACAAACAAACAAAATAATAGACGAAACTGAAAATGTCTTGCCTGTGGCTACAAAATGGTGACTACTGCAGAAAAAGAAGCAAGAAAATCTTCTTTCAGTATTTGAAAAATATTTCTGATTTAGCAAAGAAATAGCTCACAGTATGTTTGGAGTGAGGCTTCCCAAGCACACCTTTTTCCTGAGTTCTGCCTTACTGGCACACGTAAATAGAAATCTCAATGAGAATTCCTGTTGCACTACATTTGTTCCTGGTTGCAACGGCAAATTTACTATTGAAAAAAATATTCAGCAGAAATCAATACAAACAAACTATGAGAGTAAACTGAAAATCAGGAATCTGACAGCAATGATATTATTTAGTATGTTATGTTGGCAGGTGCTACACCTAACTTAGGGGAGTGAAATTTACAACTAATTTATATACACATATGTATCCGTACATAAATTGGCTCTTCAATTTCTTAGAGAGTTGCTTCTTAAGCCAGAATATACGAACATGAATCCAGAAAGAGGGGAAGCTAGACATTTAACTGGTACAGCACTTGGGCAGTAGAATTTAGCTACAGCCATAGATTTGGATGACATCAATAAGGACTTCACTGTGACAAAGACAGAGGTAGAAAGACTAAACATAACGGTAGCCCTAACATGTATCTCTAACCCGAGCCCTAATGCTAACACTAACCCTAAAATTAACCCAACTTCTAACACCTAACCCTGACCCCAACCCTAACCCTAACCCTAACCCTAACCCTGACCCTAACCCTAACCCTAACCCTAACCCTAACCCTAACCCTAACCCTAACCCTAACCCTAACCCTGTAGCAGTCTACTGCTTAAAATTCCGTGCGTCTGGTGATCTAACAGAGAGTGGGGTGTACAGTGTGCTGTACTTGAGCTGAGGGGATTCATGTACTTGGACTGAAGGTGCAGTTTAAAAATACCACAAACAAACATAATGAATCAAAGCACAAAAGACATAGATGGACATAGCCTTTTATATTCTTAATTATATGTGTACCACTATGAGAAATAACTTAGAATTAAAAGGCAAAATATTTCATTTTTAGAAAAAAATGTTTGCAGCATACTCCAGAAAAAACATCATAGTCACTTATTAAATAAGCTGAACAGAGGTAAATAACAGTGCAGTTACAACGCAGAAAACTAGTGCACAATCGGAGTGAATTCCCGCTGGCACTGCCCGTCACCCGGCCCTCGCTCAGCCTCACACCCGTGCTGCTCACACTTCTCATTCACGTGTCGTGTCATTTTTGAAGCAAACATGGGAAAGCACAAATAGACGATAAATATTACATAGAATTTCAGTAACAGCCCTGTACATTTTAAAATATCAATTTTTGTGTGTTTTTAGAAATGAAAGAATATTCTTATAAGAAAAGTAGTAAAAGATAATATAAAAAGAAAATATTATAAGGACTAGTACAAAAAAGGAAAACACAAGGATGTTAAGAATTCAGTCCAAAAACTTCCTGACCATCTAATGCAAATTCCAGAGAGAAAAAAGAAAAAAATGTGCAAGCAATTATTCCCTAAATACTTATGAAAACAAATTCTGGACCGGAAGAATGTGAGTTTCCATACCAAAAGGTCCCAATACATACGGAATACAATGGATGCAATTTGAGCTATAGCGAAAGCAGTGAGTGTAAAATATCAGAACACTAGGCTTGAAAAGAAATATTCCTAAGAAGCAAAATGAAAAAAAAATGAGTAGTTCAATTCCTGGGGTCGCGTATCACAACGGCGCTGCTTTGCTCCACAGTAACATTAAAGGTGAGATACAGTCAAAGAAGCGACAGCAAGGCCTCCTTTCTGAGTGTCCAGAGTGGTAGAGGAGGACTGACTCTATGTGCAACTCTTTCAAAGGAAATAAAAAGGAATTTATAAATTAATCCATGTTTCAGTGAATTAAGAGCAGCTTTATAGGTTTGGGAGAAAGTTGCGGTTGCAGATTAGCAACAGGTACACTCAAAAGTATCCAGTAAAATTCAAATTGAAGAACCAAAAATAAATGGGTAGTCACATTTCCAAGACAAATATTGCATAGAAAAGCAATTACGGTCTTCGTCTACCACATCTAAATTTCAACAGTATTTACCATGTCCAAACAGTGATTAACAAGTGTCCTACTAGGAGGAAGAGGAGGGTATGTTAGTGGTTGGAGAACTGTTATAAAAACTAAAAGAATAAGAAAATTAAAATAGAAAATTCAAGAAATAATAAGTTATATACGTTATGTAGAAATTTAAAAAGTGCCTATAAAGTAAAAGAAAATATTCAAAAGTGATTGCCATGGGGAATAGGACAGCTCTATGTTGTTTTAAATTTAAGGGCTATGCTAATTTTTATAAATATTGCAACCATCACCTTTATAAAAAAATTAAATTTTAAAATACTGTAGTTTCTACAACAGTATTGGAGTCTAGAGCCACTGGAGGGTGAAATATTTCGTAGGTACCGGTAAAGACAAAGATGGCAAGATCCCCTGTAAGCATGGGTTGGGTGAGCCTTAGTAAAAATCTTCCAAAAGGCGATTCTCTAAAACAGCAAGTTATAACAATATTAACTAGATTAAAAACAAAAAAATACTGGGCAACTTTCTCATAGAAAATGACTAATGCAATGGCAAAAGAGCCTCTTATAAAATACTTTTTTATGTAATAGATATGCAATTAAATAATCTTACCAAATACTCTAGGAATTGGTGCCTAAAAGTGATTGTTTATTCATTTTAAAGAGCTGTCGGGTCATTTGATGACCTAGTTGTAGGACAGACATCAATTTAAAGGAGAGAAAGGTCCTCTTTGAGCACAACCTGTACCTATCAGAGAAAGGAAGAAAGCAGCTACAGGTGATTGCTCAGACGAGTAAGGAAGGGCAAGGAAGGACTGAGGGAGGACATCAGGATACCGTTCCGCAAATATCTGCACAACAAACAGGTAAGGTGGTACCAATGATCTCACCAATTTACTAACTCGTCCCTGAGGACTACTCTACAAGTGCCATCTAAAAGTTCTTCCTAGCTCTAAAATTTACTGATGTCCAGAGGTAAGACATTTTTTGCATGATGTTAATATAAATAATTCGCCGTTATAGCACAAGACCTAGATCTGATTTACTTTGCATGGTGCATGAAGTTTCATGACAAATAGGGGGCGCCATTGTGATTTATTGTACAAGTGGGGACTTTTTTGGGGGGGCTATTAATAATTATAGGGCTAGATCAACCTGGGCAAACAGAATGTATGGTTACCCTAAACAGATATGATTTACGCTGTGTAATAGTACCTCAGCCACTGTTTGCAGCCTGCGATAAGCAGCTGTGTTGGTTTTTAAAGCATACTAATTGATGAACATCTGGTGGCAGGTAGCCAGCCCATTAAAAATCAATTACACTCAATGACTTGCATCTGAGCCATACTGCGCCAGTCTCCTTGCACTCATCCGATCCACATGTTCCTGAATAAACACACGCACCGTTCGGGCCAGTGCCTTTGAACTTTGTGTGATTGGATGTGAATTTAACCCACAGAAACAAGAAGAGTGCCTGTTGACCTGCCTCTGACTGTTGACAGGTTGGGAGACCGGGCAGTGGTAC
The DNA here is from genome assembly GCF_000276665.1 of Chinchilla lanigera. Taxonomy (NCBI): domain Eukaryota; kingdom Metazoa; phylum Chordata; class Mammalia; order Rodentia; family Chinchillidae; genus Chinchilla; species Chinchilla lanigera. The sequence goes on from NW_004955432.1 coordinate 21,197,321, forward strand.
GAATACATCTCTAAATTAAAGGGTAACCGAAACTTTTACTTCCCTGGCCAGCACTTCAATGTAGCATCGCTTCTACTATACGTAGTGGAAAGTGGATTATAAAGCAATAAGGGAGTGATTGTGCTCAGGGAACAAATTTAGCATGCTTTAAGGTAATTAGTAATTCAAGTGAGAATGTAAACATAGACTAAAGTGTGGAGAAATTTTTACACCAATCTCAGCTCAAAATCTGGATGTATATTTCCATGTTGAGGATTTCTATCTGCAGCATAAATACCAGGGAACAATGAGTGAGGAACCCAGCCTTTTCTTGTGAGAGGCATATTCCCAAACAGAGAGGGGTTATTCCCCTACAGAGTGGGGTAGAGGCAAACCGTAGTCTGGAATACCACCCTGAAGAAAGCCAGAGTCTCCTGATCAGGGCTCTTCGGATAATAACTGTAAAGAGGATCAGCGTTTTCAAAAATAAGTCTTGGATCCTTGCAGACCATGAGAAGGACCATTCATTTGGCTGAATCCATTTAAGTGGAAGTAAAGATTATTTCTGAAAGGTAACCTACAGAGCCAGCCACAGTGGCACAGGCCTGAAATCCCAGCAATCAGGAGGTTGAGGTAGGAGAATCAGTGAGAGTTTGGGGCCAAGCTGGGCTACATAGTGATTTCAAGGCCAGCCTGAACTGCACAGTAAGACCCTGTCTCAAAAAATGGGTAACCTGCAAAAGTGATCATCAAAGAACTACTTCTACATTTAAAAACAAAATAAAAAACTACTCAATTAAATCAGTATTGAAAATATAGGAAAATGTCTGCCCAAATTTTGTCACCTACTTAACAGGACTTGAACTCAGGACCTTGTGCTTTCCCGGCAGGAGCTTATGCCGCTAAGCCATATCCCCAGTTCTTGCGTTTGAATCAGGAGGCTTACTGTTACCTTTACCTGTCCAAGAGCTATCAGCTAGTCACAGAGAGCTTGTACCTTTTCTCCTAAGTAAGATTTAGAAGGACAATGAACAGTAATTTCTATGATAATATGAAATTAGACATAAAAACTAGATATGATTTATGGGCATATTTTGTTTAATGCAGCTTCCTTGTAGATCAGTATATGGTTTTAAAATAAGTATGCTAATTATTTGTCATGACTTTATATTTCAAACTCCTTTTCCTCACTTCTAAACTGTGGAGTCATGATGGTCTCTCTGCAGTTAGAGTTTAATTCTTAGATTCTGAAAGAACCTTTGAGATCATTCAGTTCAGTGCTCTTACTTACAAATGAAGTGAGTGAGACTTTGAAGGATGACCCAAGGTCAGACATTCTGGAGGTCATGCGTGTTGTAAACTGAGACCAGACACTCAAACCAAAGCTCCTGGCTTCAAGTCGACTGCTCTGTTTGTCCAACTGTTTTTAAAACGTAGGGCTTATATTTTATACTGACATGTTTATGAAGACCTAAGCCCGATTATGGCGTAACATAACTTAAGCCCATATTGAATCTTTGGAGCTGAAATATAAGCAAACTATCATTTTTAACCTAGTTAACTGTTCCTCCTCCTCATGAGCTCAGTAATCCATCATCTGGCTTTAATTTCTTCTAATGCTCACGTATAAACACACACATACGTACTTCTGCGAGGTACATACTACAATATATGTGTATATGTACTGCATTTACATCTAAATCTATATTATAAAATATTATAGCTCTGTGTTGGCGCTTATGTAGAAAAAGAGGTAAAAATTCTTCAGTTGAAACTTGATACAGTTTGGCATATGTATGAGATAATTATACAAACCACAACTAATAAAATTTATAATTTGCATTGATGATAAACAGCTAGATATTTTTATTGGCATGCTGTTGGTTGTATTTACAGCTCTGTTTTAAAATCTACCTCATCACTCCAAAGAAATCACCATTTGAGTTTTACTTGAGCTTTAGAAAATAATCATTCGAACTCTTTATTGCTTGGTGTGACTTTTTCTGACAACATCTGTTGCTCTGAAACAGAAAAGTACCCAGAGTGACACAGGGAGTGTTTCTACTGTTTTACCCACGCTGAAAAGATGGGCCAGAAAGCTGTACGGCCCGTAACAATGTGAACATCTTTGTATGAACTTGTTCACTGGAGACTTGTCAATAGGCTGAGTCGTATTGGATCTGGCAGTCTTTCTACTGGGACAGTATTTGCCTTGAAGTACTATCTTTTCTCTTTTTCAATGTCAGCCTGAAGGCTCTTAGACAACATATGTTCATTTCATGTCTTAGAGATATTGCTTCTGGTATTGCAAATGCATTACCACATTGAGCTTTTTTTGTAAAACAGATGGTACATATTGAGGTCCCCGTTCCTTGTACGACTGCTGTAACAATGCGCTGCATTCTTCACACTGACAAAAGCACCATCAGCATCACGCAGCGAGGCCCTAGACTGTGTCAGGATGGTAAATGAACACTTCAAACGGAAAGATCAGTGATGAAGGTGAGCCGAACCCTTCAGAGAACTCTAAATTGAAACTGGTCACTTCTTGAAAGTAGTCTCTGAAAACTTTACCTGGGAGACGCTCTGCCAGATGTCTTTTCCAGGAGGCACAGTGGCAGATAGGCAGAAGGGTCAACTTTCAGAAATGAGGTTTGCGAGTCGATGCCCCGCTCTCTCAGCCAGCCTGCTCTTTTCCGGTGTAAGTGATATCTTAAGGATTAAACTTCTGTGTGAGGGGCTGGGGATTTAGCTCAGGGGCAAAGCGCCTGCCTGGCAAGCGCAAGGTCATGAGTTCGGTTCCCGGTACCGGAGAAAAAACAAACAAACAAACAAAAAAAAAAAACACTTCTGTGTGATTCTTAGGAAGGTCCTTAGCATTAATTGCGGAATGAGTTTAGGAACTCTAGTCAGGCTTGAAACCAGAGTTGGATGTAACTGAATAAGCTTAAGGCATTGCTGTGATTCACAAGTACCTGTCATAGTTTATACAAAGAGTGTCTCTCAAAAGCCTTATGTGCTCATAGGCGGGGCTTTGGGAAGAGGATTTGGAGCATGTGGGTTATAGCTAATGTCTTGATAATGGGGGATGAGGGACAGGTCACTGGGGTGTGACCCAGAGGGTGTATCTCCTTCCCTGGTCTTCTTCTCCCTCCCTCCCTCTCTCTCTCTCTCTCTCTCTCTCTCTCTCTCTCTCTCTCTCTCTCTCTGTGTGTGTAATCCTGAGCTGAAATAATCCTCCCTCTGTAAATTGAGAATGTCAGGTACTCTGTCCCAGTGATGAAGAAAGTCACTAAACAGTGTATTTTAAATATCCCATAATATTTGCTGAAGAAAATAACTATTAAAAGCATTTTATGATTAGAAAATTTATGAATTTTTTTGAGATATGTACTCCTCCAACTATATACTTTTGAATACAAAAACGACTCTTAATTTCTGTCTACTAGTTCGATAACAATGTTTAGAACTCTCCTGATTTTTCCTATAGATAAAATGATTTAAAATAAAAAAATTCCTTTTAGAGTGTTCTCATTTTTGTATTCTGGTTTTTTTTTTTCTAATTAAGGTATTTCTCAATGAAAAGAATGCAACCATACATAACGAGGGAAAATGAGCTGTACAATCGATAGTTTTATTAAATCCCTGTTTTATTAAATCCCTGTTTTAAATGTTTTCATTTTCTAAACATTAAAGACATAAAAAAGAGACTGAGCAAGAGAGGCTGTCCTTATGAGCTACATTCCAGTGCAGAGAGAAGATAAAATATTTGATGTGTTATATTATTAGAACTTAGCAATGCATGATACAAAGAAAAAAAAGGTGACTGATTTTCTTTAAGACGAGATAAAATATCCTTGCCTGCTCTTAAATTTCTATTGATTTTTAATTGGGCAAAAATTGAGCATATTCTGTGCTATACATCATGGTTGATATATGTATACAGTATGGGATCGCTGAATCAAAGTACCTAATGAATACATTGCCCCTATTTTTATATTTTTGAGGGGTGAGAACACCTAAGTGTACTCTCTCCTACAGTTAAAGATTGCAGTGTATTGTTACTAGCTGCTGTCACCATAATGGACAATCGAGCTCTTGAACTTCTCTCTGTTTTTTTTAAACTTCGACCAACATCCCTCCAGTTCCCCAAGCCCCAGCCTCCGGTTCCCTCTGGGTTTTGGATTCCACACATATGTGAGATCAGGCAGTGTCTCTCACTTTGTGCCTGACTTGTATCCGATATAATGTCCTCTAGGCTCATCTACACCATTGCAAATGATAGAATTTCTGTGTGTGTGTGTGTGTGTGTGTGTGGTCTGTTTGGTACTTGGGTGTGAACCCAGCGCCCCATGCATGCTAGGCACAGATATATGATATATGTATAAAATATGACATACATACATTCTTTACTGTCTTTGTTTATAGACCCTTAGGTTCAGTCTATATTTTGACTATGGTCAATAATGACTCAATGAGCACAGAAGTGCAAATAATTTTGACAAATTTCATTTTCCTAGAATGGAGCAGTATTTGCTGAATTTTTTTCGATAATTCTACTTTCCACTTTTAGGAACCTCTAAACTCTTTTCAGTAATGGTTGGACTAACTTACAGTACATGTGATTCTATAATATATTTTAAAATTAGACAAAGTAAAACCTTTATTTCTACCTACTTTGTTCTATTTACACACGATTGATTTACTATTCGGTGTCTTTTGTAAACCCACACATATTTTCAATTACTTTTGCTATTTCTGTGAAGTGGTATTGGTGCTTTGATAGAGACTGCATTGAGTCTAGATCACTTTAGGTATTATGGGTATTTCAAAAGTTTATTTGTTTAATTTTGGTACTGGGAATCGAACTCGGGACCTTGCACTTGCCAGGCAGGCACTTGTGCTGCTGAGCTGTATCCCTGGCCCACATTTTAGAAGTTTAAAATATTACCTTTTCCGGTCCATAAACACAAGTGCTTTCCATTTGCTTGTGTTGTTTTCATTTTCTTTCAACCAATATGTCGTTATTTTCACAGTATGAATCTGGGTTTTTCCCCCAGTAGCGGGGCTTGAACCCAAGGAATTTTCACTGAGTTATGTTCTCACACTTTTCAAAAGTTATTCTCATTTTTATATTGAGATGCATGTTTTCTTAATTCACTAAGTTGCCCGGGATACAATTTGTGATCCTCTTGCCTCAGCCTCCCAGAGCACTGAGATTACATGTACGCACCACCAGCACATGGTCCATCTTTTCATTAATTTCTTTTACTTTCTTTTTGGTAGCTACTTTAAATGCAATCAATTTATTTTTTCTTTTTCAGACAGTGCTCTATTAGTGTAGAGAAATGTTACTGATTTTTTTGCATGTTTATTTTATATCCCGCCGCTTTGCAGAATTCTACTACTAGTTCTCACATTTTTTGGTGTAGTCTTTAGGGTTTTCAAAAATACAAGTTGTTTTATCCACTAACAATTTTGTGCTTTCCTTTCCAATTTGAATATCGTTTTTATTTCTTTCCCTTGCCCAGTTGCTCTGGCTAGAACACCCAGCACTATATTGAACAGAGGTGGCGAGAGTGAGCATCCTTGTCTTGTTCCAAATCTCAGAACAAAACTTCCAAATTTACATTGATGAACTTGTCATTAGCATTGGACTGGTTATATGTTTCAATGTATATTCTTTCTATAACTAATTTGTTGAAAGGAATTGTCTTTATCATCAAAGGATGCTGATTTTTTTCCACAGGCCTTCTCTTGACATAAATCCCATGGTGAGGAGCCTGTTTTCTTCCTCACGTATATGAATCCCTTGTGTGGAGAGGAGTTACAGACTACCTTTATGCAATGCACAAGGCACTAGTGTCCCTGAGTTTGCAAACATATTTTAAAAGGACAAGTTTCGTCTCTAGAATAAAAATGTTGCAGCAGCTTTTTATTCGCCACTTGCATCAGACGTTTATTCCAGAAGCACGGCTGGATGGACAGTGGACTTTTCAAATAACACAATCAAAAGTCAACCCATGAAACACAATTATATGTTGACAAAATTCAGTTTCATTAGCAAGAAATAGGTACAAGGATTGTTGGAAAGGCAACAGATCGGATGCCATGGAAAGAGAGAGATTAGGAAGATGCAAAATTTGTTCCGGCTTCTTTTGCTGGATCGACTTGAGGTTTATAACTTATCTACTGTAATTTTTCATTTCACCTTCCAGCTATGTCAAATTCATATTTTTAGTCATTACAAAGAGCGCTAAGACATACCATGGCCTTCTTTCTGCCAACTATTAGAAGTGTAACTTCGGACAAGCCATTGAATCAAATGAGTTTTTCATCGCCTATAAAAATTGTAATAATAATACTGAATTCAGACCCAGGTTGAGAGGATTAAACAAGAGAATGCATGTAAAGTACCTAAGACAGTGCACAGCACAAAGAATTGCATAATTGTCATTGTTAAAATTATGATTAATAAATAAGTGGGTCTGATACTATAAAATTGTTCTACAAATGAGACAAATTAAATATTTTCTGATATACAGGATAAATGAAATAGAGATTACTCAACAAATACAAAATTAGAAATTTCTTCTAATACTTTTTATGATTTAGGTCATCTGTGAGGGATGAATCATTTTAGTTTTTTTTCTTTGAAAATATCTTTACTCAACTTTTAATTTGAAAGGATAATATTGCAGAACATAGAAATGTACTAGTGATAATTTTTTATTTTTCACCTTTTAATTACATCTTTTATTCTTTTCTGGACCTTATAGTTTCTTCCAGCCATATTAAACTGTTCCCTTATGAACAAAGTGAACATCAGTTTACTCTGACTGCTTTTAAAAATGTTTTAACAGTTTCACTATGATGTGCCTCAAGGAAGTTATGTTTGTATTTTTCCTGAGTGAACATTTTTTGTTTTGTTTTGTTTTTTTTTTGTTTTCTTCTGGTACCGGGAATTGAGCTCACGACCTCGCGCTTGCCAAGCAGGCGCTGTGCCGCTGAGCTAAATCCCCAGCCCCCAACCTGAGTGAACTTTCAAAAGCTTTGGTGTCTCTATATTTGTGCCTCCAGCAAATTTGGAAAATTTTGGGTATTATTTCTTTAGCTACCCTAATTCATTGTTTCCTCTCTAAAAAATTTTAATTTCATGTACATTAAATATTTCCTTAATGTCTCTGATGGTGTATTTATTTTTCAGTCTTTTATTTCTTTTCAGGTTAAATATTTTTTACTGAAATGTCTTCTAGTTCGTGGTCTCTGCCTTTTCTATGTACTATCTTGAATTTTTATTTATTTGACATACTTCTGAATTTTTATTTGACATAATTTCCTGTGTTTCCACACATTGTCAAAGTATTTTCCTATATAGTCTTAAGCATAATTATATGCTATGCCTTACGGTTGAACTTCAAATTCTAACAGTGAAATATTTGAGACTTGGTTTCTTTACTCTTTCTCTTGCAAATACTTTATTTCTACCTTTTTGTTTCATATTCAGTAACTTTGGACCCTGCATGGACACTTTGATATTATATTTTGCATATTCTGGAATCTTTTTTTTTTATCTTCTTGATACTGGGTTTCACTATGCAGTTCAGACTGGCCTTGAACTCACCTTATAGCCCAGGCTGGCCTCAAACTCCCAGCAATTCTCCTGCCTCTGCCTCTTGAGTGCTAGAATTATGGCACCCACCACATTCCCAGCCTGGATTTTGTTTTATTCTTCCCAAGAATGGTAGTTTTTTTTTAATGAAAAATTAACTTGGTTGGACTGAATATGAAAAATGTGTTTCCTGGTCAATAACTCAAATGAAAATATAATTTTTTAACAGTGAGCCGGTGTATGTCTTGTGCATATCCAATCTGTGACTCAGCCGCAGGTCTGAGCTGACTTAAAAGTAGTCTTGGGCTTCTCCTCTCTGGCAGTCTTCCTCTTCTGATTTCTTCTTCAGTAGTTTCTGGGAAATTGTTGACCAAAAGTCTGTCTTTTAGTATTTTACACAAAAAGAAAAAGACACTGCAAATTTTCTACGAGCCTGCAGTTAGGTAAAAAGAGGAAGAAAATTGCTGACAATCTGCTGTTCCAGTTTGAGACTTATCTCCTTTGTTTATAATTCACCTGCCTTTGATGGCTCTTCAGTTCCTCTCGGCATCATTGTCCTTTGGATTTCGATACTGCTTAGTGGCTTTTTGTGGTATGATGGACTCAAGTAACTGTGCACTGCATTAATACTTCACCTGGAATTTCTAATATAGCTTTCAAGGTTACCCGGTTATTTAATTTTCCCATCAAATACACAAAACAACCACAGCAGCAAAAGTAAAGCAAAACAAAATGAGACTACCTGCAAAAATGCTTGGTAATAAACTATCGACATGACTAATAAGATAGGAATACATAGGAGAAAATATCAGTAGCTATAAGGACAACATAGCAGCAGATCTGTTGCAGGAAGAAAAGAAAAACAATAAAGGCCCCCGAGCTTTCAAAACGCATTTATTAGCAAGAGTGGCAGACTAAAGGCAGAACGGAACAGCTGCCACGGAGAAAAGCGTTTGCCTGTTTGATACACAGAGTGTGTGATTCGTAACAAGAGTGGTAAAACAATCTTGAATTCTCAAAACAAAACAAAATAAAATAAATAAAAACCTAATCTCTCTTCCTAGACAAAGCCCTATACAAAAGATAAGCTGCAACAACTACAATATAAATTAATAATAAAGGAATTAGAAGAAAAAGATAAAGAGAAGATTCAAATAAAAGGGAAAAAAAGACATCAGAAGAAGCACAACTTGGAAAGCACTTTGATCTTTTTGCAAAAACTGCCAAAGCAGTATCTATAAAGACATGCAAATAAACAAAAACTATACTGACCTCTTAATTCTAAATGTTTAAATAAATTAATTCCATGTAAAAATGGGCTACATAAAAGGAACCCGCTGTCATGAGAAATAAAAGAATAAAGAGAAAATATCTTCTTGGATAATAAAGCATGCCACAAAAACACTTCTACAAAATTGGTAAAACATTGTAACTAACTAATTTGAAATAAATTCAGTGAAAATAAATAAAAGAAATAAAACAGTACCATAAGTAATACTGAGAACCATTCAGAAAGTTAAAGAACTTTGCCAAAAAAATAAGATAAAATTATAACAGCTATTTCAGGAAAAATGTTAAATGAGAAAGAACTCAAGGGTGATTAAACAACAGATAGAGCTTAAGAGAAATAGAAAGTGAAAAGGAACAGCACTTTTGCAATCCAAAGAAATTAAAAGAAGTTCTTTGGGTATGGTGGATGTCGAAAGAAGTGAGTGAATCCACACTGGGAGAACAAAATTCCAAATATCTATGGCAGGGCGTTGAAATAGTTCCATACAGAATGACACACGTTAGGTAAGAATACCTGTCTGCAGGAACTATACATGCCCACCACACAAATAGGCTCCCTTAAGCTTGCTTGCTGAGATCTATAGTTTTGCCAGAGGGTAGAACCCCGTACACCTAGCATCTTTGCTGTAAGAAGGAATAGATTTGATATGGGTAGAGGGTGAAAACTTCTGGATTTGTCAACCACATATAGCAATTCTGGTGGTAAACAAATTCCAATAAAAACATAAATGGGAAAGTCTACAGTAAGGATGAGTGACAAGCCAGAGAGAAATTTAAGAGTCATCCTGAAATATACAGAATGGTTGTCTAAGCTTTCTACCTCTCAAGCTGAATAGGGTACAACAGATATATGTAACAGCTAGTACATAAGAGAAAGCAAAGGGAAAGAGAAGTAACAAGTATTTCAGAACCAGGTGAACACTGAATGCACTATACAACTCTCATATATATTCATTACATAAAGTGGAAGCTGTAATGTTTCAAATTTTTTTTTTTTTTTTTGTTTTTTGTTTTTTTTTTTGTTTTTTTTCCGGTACCGGGAACCGAACTCACGACATTGCGCTTGCCAGGCAGGCGCTTTTTGCTGCTGAGCTAAATCCCCAGCCCCAATGTTTCAAATTCTGTAGTATGCTTGTTAATGAAATAAAGATCCAATAAAAACAATTGTCACAATAATTTAAAATTGGATAGGATAAAAATAAAAGCGTAATAACATCTAAATATCTATTTTTTGTAAAAGCAGTGGTTTTATATATATAATTTAAAATACCTTCATTAAATAAAAAACATAACCCAACATTTAAACTTTCATTTCAGAAAGCTAAAGAAAGTAAAACAAAGCCATTGGAAATAGGAGAAAGGAAATAATAAGTATCACAGCGGAAAATAATGAAATAGACAAAGGAAAACACTAGAGAAAAATTGAATCGACCTAAAAATGGGTCTTTGAAATACAAATGAGATGGGAAAAATTATACAGAGTATGTGTTTCTCTACTTGCTGAAGAAACTGAGCGTCGTAGTGGACTGTTATGAACAATTCTCTGTTAACCTTACAGGGCTGAGTTGGATAAGGTTCCCTTAAACGGAGTCAGCCGGCATTCGTCGTTTTGTGACTGGCTTCTTTCCTTGGTATAATGTCCTCAGGGTTCGTCTGCACGGTAGCCCACCTGAAGACTCCCTTATATTCTCCAGCTAAAGAGTACTCCGCCGTACGTGTAGACTACATCTTCTGTATTTGTCCCTTCATCCGTGTCTCTGCAGATGGTGCTCTTGACTGCCGTGAATAATGCTGCAATGAACGTGGGTGTGCAAATATTTTTTCAATATGCTGTTTTCTGAATCGTTTTGAAATAGTCCCAGTAAGGCAGTGACTGAGGCATATGGTAAATCTATTTTTAATCTTTTGGAGAACCTCCGTACTATTCTGCACGGTTCCTACGTCACTCTACACCATCGCTAACGGCGCACCAGGGTTTCCATTTCTCTGCATCGCACCAGCACTTGTTCTTGTCCGTTATCTCCTTGTCTTGCAGTGGGGCCATCCTAAGAGCGTGAGCTGACGTCTCATTGAACTGTGAATCCACACTTACCCGATGACGAATGACACGCCTTTCATGTACTTGTCGGTCACTTGTATGTCTTCCTTGAGAAATATCTTTTTAAGTTCTTTGTCCAGTGTTTATTTCACTTATTCTGGAGTTGTAAGATTTCCCTATATATTCTGAATATTACCCCTTTTCACATATACGAGTTGTACACACTTTCTCCTGTTTTATAAAGTGGTATTTCAGTTTAGAGATTGCTTACTTTACTATGTAAAGAGTTTTAAGTTTGAACTTTGCAGGAAGATACTAAGAAGCAAAACAGCTGGGTTAAATAGAATTTCTAGCTTAAGTTTTTTGAGGAACCTCCAGAATGACTTCCATAGTGGGTGTACTTCTTCACACACCCAGCAGTAATTTAGAAGGGATTTTTTTTCCCTGCAGCCCCACCAGCATGCATGGCTACTTGATTTCTTGATGATGGCCATTCTTTCCCGAGGATGGTGGAATCTCAGTGTTTCAGTTTGTATTTCTCGAACCAGAGACTTTGACATTTTTTCAGATATTTATTGGTCAATTTGTACTTCTGAGAACTGTCTATTTACTTTAGTTGCCGATTTTTGGATTAGTTGTTTTATTTGGGAGGGGGAGCAAAATCATTTTAAATTTTTACATGTTATATTGGAGTAACTGGCATATTTTTTCCCATTCTGTGGGTTGTCTCTTTGCTCCGTTGCTTGTTTCCTTTGTGGTGCAAAATATGTTAATTTGCTCTAATGTCACTTGCTGATTCTTGCTGTTTCTTGTACGACTGGGGTTTTATTTAGAAAGTCCCTTCCTACGTGTACATCTTCACGTTTTTCCTATTTTATCTTTTTGTGTCTTCTACATACAGGATCATGTAATCTGCACATAGTGGTACTTTGATTTATTCCTTTTTATCTATATCCCACGTATTAATTTCCTCATCTGATTGCTTTGGCTAATGTTCTGATTACTACATGGAACAAGAGTGCTGACAGTGGACATCTTTGTCTTGTTCCTGCTTTCAGGGGGAAAGCTTTCAGTTTTTCCCACTTAATATGCTGATGGCGGTAGTTTGATCATAAATGGCTTTTATCAAATTGAGATAAGGTTCTTTAATAACTCTTTCCTTCAGGATTTATCATGAATAAATGTTAGATTTTGTCAAAGGCTTTTTCTGTGTCTGCTGAGATTAATATGTGATTTTTGTCTTTGTTTCTCTTCATGTGATGTATTATATTTATTGATTTGTGTATGCTGAATCATCCAAATTAAAGACATCATATTGCAATCATAGATTTTTTACCCATGTTTACAGCAGCACACCTCAAATAAAAATCTTGGAAGTGGGCTATACATCCATTAACATTTGAATGAAGAAAATGTGGTATGTGTACAAAATGGAGTACTACTCTGCCATAAATAAGGATAAATTTGAGTCTATTATAGGAAAAGGGATACCCCTTCCTACCACCTGTAATGTTAAGGGACATAATGTAAAGTGAATGTTAAGTGAAATAGATCAGACACAGTCTTAAATACCACATGGTTTCTCTTATATGAGAACTCCAAATATAAATCAGCTAAAGAGCAGAATAAAAATAGATTAGTAAGAAACATAGAACATATCTTTCTCAAAAAGGAAAGGAATCAAGAGATGGGGATGGGAGAGAAAGGAAGAAAGGAGATAGAAAAATAATGAAGATGTGTTATGTGGGTGTACCAGCTTGTCACTATGAGTGCAACTGTGATGTACTGCAAACACGTACTAATAGAAACTAAAATTAAGAAAATAAAGACTACCCAGCAGAGTAAGCAGGAGGATGCTACAACCAGTGAGCAACTTGTGCTAAGCAGAACACGGCGTGGCTGCAGGCAGATTCTCCTGCCTATGGTGGCCTGGTCCTTCCTAAGTTCTGCTTCTCTTTTATTTTATTTCGTTTTGCTGTTATCTGCCGTAGCGGGGATTGAACCTAGGACCTTTGCCCTGTCCCGTGTCCCCAGTCTTTTCTTACTGAGCTTCCTGGCTGGCTTGCATGTGCTGTCCTCCTGCCTCATTCCCCAGGGATGCTGAGATGACAGTCCCAGGCCATCACACCTGGCTTTCTTTGGCTTTGAGACGCTTTGGTCATAAAACTGACATCTTTGGGGCAATGAAAATTTTTTTTTACGTTTGCTGTACTCCTATTTGGTTCTTTATGTTTTACTGCCTGTTTCTTGGTGTCCTACGGAAGAGCTCGTGGAGATCAGTTTGCTTCTTTGGGGCGATTTTTGTGACTTCTTGGCCGTCTGGCTCACAGAGGCCCGCTTCCTCAGGGCGAGTTTCTGAGATCGAGTTTGCTGCCTTGACCAGGGCACGTTCTGTTCGCTTGTCTGCCTTCTTCCTGCTTTGGGAACTTACGCTTTCAAACACAAACACAAAAGAGCCAGTTCTGCCAGGTTTCATGGACAAGGAATGTACAGAAGTGACTTCCTCAGTGAGCCCCCGGAAACATGTTAGGGTCTTCTCACAGCTTCCGTGGAGACGCACTTTCTCCAGGCCTGGGCTGGTAATTTCCCACCCAAGACTTCTTGGTTTCCTCCACCCCCAGGAACGCTTGTTCTCCTCACCCCTCTAGTGGTTGTCTGTGGCACTGCATGTTCTGAGGTCTTTATTCTCTGCCGACCCTGGTATCATCCTAAGTGTGCGATTTCCCCAGCAGTGCTTCATGTGAACGCTGTTTTCCTCACTTAATGTACATCTGGAGACGTTTGTTAACTTTCACATTTACCGTGACCACAATAAAGAATAACACTGTTTCTGTCTGCTGTTAGGGAACATAATTATATGGTGCAACTTCATTAGGAAACATGCAAAGGCAGTTTTGAAAAATGAAGCGGAATGAAAATTACTATATAGTCTATTTAGATAGTATATGAATTTCATATTATCTATTTGTATATAAAGAACTGTCTCAGTATGTATTATCTTTCAACAAACAAACGTCTTTCATTTTCTGAGTATATAGATACAACCAATATTAGTCAGAAAATTAATACATTATTTGTATCAGACACCCCCTTGTTTGTTGCTTACATTTTGGAAATTCTCAGGACAGTGACCATATCATGGTAATACGAGAAGACACAAAAAGCATATTTGTCTATCTCTTATCTATCTCAGCACTACTTTAAGATTTATATGGTATTTTAAACATTCATGTACTTCTTTTATATTGCTTTCAATATTATGAGTATACTTCTTCTTTTATGAATGCTTAGCCTTTTTGCAACTTCTAGTACCAAAGTTAGAGTTAACATGCATAATACCTGTGTTGCTTGTTGGGAAGTTTTCTTTACATGTATTCTCAACTGTTGCTTTGTTGAATGAGGAATATCTCCTATTAAAATATTAATATAGATATTATCAGGTTACCTTTAAAAGTTGCTCCAATTTTTTTCTGAGCTGGAGAAGTAAACTCCCATATCTTTAAAACTTCACACTGGAATTTCTTTTCATTTTTGGACAATTGGAGTTTTGTTTCAATTAGTATATTCCTGACTATTCAGGATTTTCAGAGAAAAATTGATCATAGTGTTTTCCCCTCTCCATTTTTTTACTGGTTAATATATATACTTGGTCAGATTTTATACTAGATCTTCTCACTTTCTCTTATTAACTTGCAGAATCCCTTTATATCGTTTGATTCATATATAAGTATTTTCTTCTGTTCTGTCACTGTGGTATTATCTTTGTAGTGGTAGGTTTATTTTTAAGGCAAAACATTTTTTCCAAGAAATTGTCATGATTTTCAAGCTTCCAAAGCAATCAGTTGTAGTCTTGAAATAATTTTATTTTTGTAGAAATCTGCAAGGAGAGTAGAAAGGTACAAATACTCTTCCCTCGCCTTCTGCTTACAGCATCTTAACTAATTATGGTACAGTGGTCAAAGCCAAGGAATTAACACTGATGCAATACCATTCATTGCATTAAAACCTTTCTCAGACCTTACTAGGTTTTCCGCCAATATCCTTTCTCTGTTCCAAAACCTCATCAAGACATCACTATGTGCTGGCCATCATGTTTCCTTTGTCTCTTCCAGTCTGTGACAGTTTTCTAGTCTTGTTTTTCGTGACCTTATCACTTTTGAAGTCAGTCATTTTGTGGAGTGTCCTTCTTCTTTTGAGGTTGGTCTGATGTTTCCTCATGATTAGTCTCTAGATATGGATTTTGAAGGAGCACTCAGAGAAGTAAGGCAAAGATCATAAAGCTCTGAATTTGTCAGGGAATTAATTAGGAAACAATCATCAACCACATATTAGAATTCATGTGATTCCATTTGGATTTCCAGACCAAAATAAACAGGAATAACTGAAGTTCAAAGTATATAATTGTGCATAAAGCTTAGGCTGGGTGAAAGCCATTGTTAACATTTGGAAGTTAACATAAATTTGGAAAGCCAACTGCAGAGTTCAATTTTGCACTTACTGGTAGATTCTGTCCATTGTGACCAATACTTAGCCTCAATATAAGTTATATTCAAAAATTGTCTATTCAAATTTGCGAATGTTTATGTTTTAAATTCTCCATCATCTGTGATCATACCTGGAGGATCCAGATAGTTTATTTTGCCATGTTTAAAATGCAAAGCAACATGCACATTAAAGTTGCTAATGAAATTTGGGAATCCTGTGTTTATTTAAAGCTCCACAGATTTTAAATCCTCTATTGAAAACTACATCCTATCCACATTTAGGTTACATCTCCAGACATGAATCAATTACCCTGCAACTCCTTTGATAACAGAAGAGCTTGTTTATCTAAATGTTTTGCTGTCCCAGAACATTTCTGATAAACAGGGTTATGTTGTCTCAGATACACACCGCACCTCCAGTGACATGCATTATGAATCAGAGTCGTGGCCACAGCTCCTGCTTTCCTGCCACTCCCTGAGCTGTGATAGGCAGGTGACGTTCTCTGGAAATACAAATAATTACAGTGTAGAAGTCTTGATTGTACAGCTGATCATTTATTTGTTGTAAGTTATTCTTTGTGAATACAAGGTTAGAGAGGAATCATCAACGCTATAGGCCGAAATAAATGTGTCTTGGAATCCCTTAGAAAAACTGCATTTGATCAACTGTAAGAGAAGACTTGACCCCTGTTTACTTTCTGAGCCCTGAGGGAGAAATATCTGTTTACCTGATTGTTTGTGGGGCTGATCTATTGTTGCTACTCCTTGGAAGACTTGTTCAGTTAAAAAGTCAAATAATTGTATTATCACTGGGAAAATTTCTGAGCTCCCCACCCTCTCAAAAAGTATGTGAGAATTTTAATTAGTGGAAGAACAGGATTTGAGTAACTCATGCTCCAAGTCTTCACTTCAAAGAGATCCCATAGTCAATACAGTGCTGGGAGGATATTGCTATTTCATTATTTACGGCACTGGAGATTTAAAACAAGGCATTCATAATGGTCTGCAGAGCTTTAAGCCGGTTCTTCTGCGGCAGCGGAGAACAGAGTATAGAAATGAACAGTCTTTCCCACAGATGCTATTTTTAAGAGTCTTCTTTATTTCTGCAACAAAAGAAGCTACCCTCCTTCACTCATGAAAGACAACAAGGTATATTTCCCAACAAGAGCAGCAAAACAGGCGCTCAGATCCTATCATGAAGGAGTCTTATTTTACAATATTAATATGGTCAAATGTATGTATTAGAAAACTAATACAATGTTTCATAAGTAATATCACCCCTCAGATAAAAATGTATAGATTTCAGTGAAGTAAAACACAGTCATTTATACATTCATCGGTTCTGAAACAGAACACAGTAAACATGTATGGATTTTTGCAGTAGATATTTGATATATGATGTGCTATCTAGTACAGAATATTGTGCGATTATGGCAAGGGATTAGCTTATGCCACGGTGTGGGCTGGGCTGGGCTAGGTGCATGCGCAGTCCCGGTGCATCACGCGGCCTGTGAGGAGGGCCTGAAAACACACGTAGGAGCTGAATGCAGAAGAGGGCAACCTCTCCAGCTCTGCACTGAAGGCCTTTAGGTGACTGGATCATCGCCATGAAAATTATCAGAAATAATCTCCTCACATAAAATCATCTCATTATACATGGTAATCATGTCTATAAAATACCTTCACAGCGCCAGGGTTGGTGTGTGTAACCCAAGTTCTCAGGGAGGCCGTTCCAGGAACGTTGAGAATTGGAGACCTCTTTGAGCAATTTAGCAAGACCCTGCCTCCAAAACAAAACAGAACAAGGGGCCTGGGGGTATAGTTAAGTACTCACTACCAGTACCAGTACTGCAAGAACAAAATAATAAAAACCCAGACAGCAAAGACCTTCAGAGTAACATCTGCATTAGCATTTGATCAAATAACTGCATACTATATTCTGGCCAAGTCGACACATAAAAGTGACCATCGGTGCTAGATATATAAAAATGAACACATACAGTGTGCCATCTGAGGAAACTCAGATTTTATTAGAAGGCATGAAAGGATGTGTCGCTTCTGATGCTTACGGAACAGTGGGGACGCATTTTAGATTACTACCAGAACTTCTAAAACTGGAATCACTTAAGTGGAATGTAGAGAAATATGATGTGAAAATTCAGGTTTACCTGTTCACGTTAGGAGACTCAGTTGAGGCCAGAGTGAGGATTGCTGGGCTCCCCCCCCCCCCCGGAGGCCATTAACTCGCGGTGGGATCTTGAGTATCCACTTAACCTCGCTGGCCTTCAATTTATCCGTTAAAACAAAGACAATTTAACAGTCAAGAGACTCCCACAGCCACCTCCAATTCAGTCTGTGGCCAGGTGGAAAATATAAACACGTGATGAAAGCTGGGTACCTGCAAATAGAGGGAATTAAAACACACTTTTCCAAACAAATCACACCTGGGAGTCATGACATTGGATTGCTTTATCTGCATCGCATGTGCTTGCAAGTTCTGTAATCCAAGCAGTAAAATATATGTATGTAAAAATAAGCCTGCATTTATAAACCTAGGGGATAAAAACAGTAGTCACTCAGCTTTGTAGGACGGGATGATAGGGTGGCTATAGGATTACAGAAGTAAGCATTTCTGTTTCCTTTATTTCAGGAAATAATTGAAAAACGCAATCATGTGCAAGTAAAAGGATTGCCTCATTGGGTAAACTTTATGAATACTGAATTCAGTGAGCGTAGAGCTTAAATGTGAGAGTTTGTTGTATTTATTAAACAGTATACATCCTAATGAACACATGTGTTGGTGACCTGATGCTTCTCTCGGGAAAACTAAAGAAAGATATTCTGACAAAGAAGATCACCATTGCCTCACCGAGGCGCGCAGGGGCGGTTGAACTGATGTCCCTGCACGCCGAAGGCTGCCTCTGGGCCTCCGCTGACCCGGCTGTGTGAGGGGAAGCCACACTCCCGGCTTATTAGCCGTGGTTAGCCGAGGGTCCTTCAGCCGCCGCAAGCAGCTACAAACCTCACCTATGATCTTTATTGAAATTAAATTTTTGTAGTCTCATCTCATACAATCCTTTTCCCAAAACCAATTTGCATAATTTGGTATAATTTGAAATGATTGACACAGGTTGCTAATTGTTGGGGTAGAAGCGAGACCCTTAAAGTAGCTAAGTCTCGGAGGCAAAGGTTAGAATCCAGTCACTGGCGGTGTGGGCCGAATTGATATTAATAATCTGTAAACTATGCAAGAAAATGTAATTGTCCTACATTACAAGGGTAGTCCTTCCACTTCACAGTTTATTCAAATGTATAATCTAAATAATTGAGTACCTCTGCATACAATAGAGCATTTCTTCATATGCAAACACCATTTAATAGACATTTAAATCCAAACACATGGATGAAAGATGCCAGCACATAATTGGTTTGCTTTTGATTATTTCATTGATACCAATTTACTTAAAGAGTAATTCTGGACAAGATAGGATTTATTGTCACAGAATATTCAGTTTGACAGTATACTGAAGGTGTTAAAGCATTCGGTAATGTTATTTCAACTTCACACAGAAAAACTTGGGTAAAATGAAATCTTGGCAAAATCTTGGCCAGTCTTTTCTTAGGGCTGACCATTACAAACATTTGATAAAACTGAAATCTGTCCTCTTGTTACTTCAGAGCTTGTTAAGGACTTCTCGGTCTCAGAGGAGGCATGAGTGTACTAAAAGTCTTTCGAATAGCTGAACATCAATTTCAAAAGAAATGGGAAGAAATCATTGATGACTAATTTCTTTAAAGGTAATTCTACCTCAAGACTTAGTAAAATTACAGCATTTTATGTAATGCTTACTATTTTCTTCAGCTATTCTAAATAAAACTAGAAATTCCAGGGAAAATAGAGGTCTGTGAAATATAGGTGAATGCACACACTCGTGCGCGCGCGCGCGCACACACACACACGCACCCATAAACACGAATAAGTGAGAGACTCTCTATTTCACAATAAGAAAAGTATTCTCAAGGAGATGAAACCTTTGAAAGCTGCGGAGGTAACAAATGGTGAAAGTTCGACTTGGACCCCTTTTCACTCGCGGAAGAATCTATGTTCTTTCCAAAGCAACTCTACTGGTTTTTGCACCAACAATAAAATTATAAGGAGGAAAACAAAACTCAAGAATTAAAAAGATTTTCCAAGATTTACAAAATCTCGCTTTCTCTCCCTTTCAAGGCAAGTGTTTTCAAATTTATATAATATAAATATACATTCATGTAAATTTGAATATTGTGTAATCTTTAAATCAGATCAAAATTACCTCTTTTCTCAAACATCATTTCCTTATGATAACAGTATTTAGAAGCCTACTTTCTATGTTTTTTCTTAACTATATCACTACACTGACAGAGAAATGTGAATACCACAAAATTGTTTCTTTCCTGTGTTGCTCTGCAATATGTTGGGTTTTATGTGTACCTTTGAGGAATAACTGTAGCATGCTCGCATATTTGTGAGTCTACAAGAACCTTTCTGGATGTGGAAATGGGTTAAGATAAAATGAGCAGAAGTTTTCCACTTTTAAAAATATACCTTTGTTTAATGACCCAAACCAATATGATAATCAAATTTATAACCTTTATTGGTGGATAGCTGACTGACAACTTTCTAAGATGGTGCACTGCATCTTCTCAAGGAGTTTCAGATGTAACAACAAAATTAATTATTACTTCTCCAGCTTTGTTTCCAAAGTTGCTGATGAGCAGTTTGTGGGGCTTTCTTGATGAAACTGTTCCGGGGGTTTTATTACCATGAATCTTTTTTGCGGGTGTGTATAATTCATCTCACCAGCCATCAGAATTCCCAGAGGGTAAATTACTCCAGAGATCTCTGTGCCCTCGTGGTGTATCAAATTGACCTGCTTCTTGTTTGCCATTTTTGTGTACTACATTGCTTATTTAACAAGAAACAGAATGATTGTAATTCTGAGAAGGTCCTTTGATAGTAGTTTTGACACTCTGCCTGAATAATGACCCTCATTATGGTGCCGGTGACAGGCTCTCAAAGTCCTGATTTATGAATATATCACAGGTTCAGCATTAGAGCTCCCCCTACTCACTTCCCCCTGATATAGACTCAGATATGGACAGAGTCCTTTGAAATACAGAGAGGCTGAGATAATTGCAGGATTATGACCATTCAGATCATCTCTTTTCCTGATTTAACAAAGCTCTGCCATTTAATTTTGATTGTCTCTGAAGTTATTAGGAACCTTTGACAACATGTTTAGGAGAAGAATGTGTCTCAGAGTAGCCGCACCGGGAACAAAGGTGGAAGTTGTCCTTCCTTTTCTGTTCTGCGGCTTCAGCTAAATTTCTATTGCAAATACTCATTAATGGTTGATGTGATAATAGAGTGTTAGAAGGAAGATTAGCTAAGAGCAAAAAGTCTGTGTCCTTGATAAAACAAATTACAAGACACTCTGTAAACACTTTTTTTGTGCAGAATGTTGTTGATTTATTGTTTCTTCTATAGTGATTATTTAAATAAATGTAGCTAATTTAGTTCATTTGCCAAACTGTATAATTTTGTTCTTTGTGAATGGGTTATATGTAAAAGCCTCAAGGAATCACATCCCCATTAATCTTTTTACAAGTGCAATAAATAAATAAAGAGACATGGTTTAATTTTGCCAGTTAGAAGATATTTAAATAGCAGTGGTGGTAAACCGATTTTCTCTTCTACTGTTTGAAAAAGCCACATAAGTGCACTTTTCTCTTGTTTGAGGTTTAACAAAATACACATACCCCCCCAAACACACAAACAGCACAACTGTTTTATTGAGGCCGTAAGATACGTGGATATTTTCAATAGCCACCCTTCTCTACCTTGACCTATTTAAACATTTTTGTTCATCTCATGGTTTTCCACTTATAATGTTTAAAAATATTGTCAATGCCTATGAAATATTATAAGAAAATTTCAATTTCTTTCAGAGACAAAAACACGCAGTGCGGTACTATTCGATATCCAAATAGACTCATGCTTGTTTTCCTACAAGCCCTTCTTCACCAGAGATAAGGTGACACAATCTTCTGAGGTTCTCATTAAAAGTAGTGGAAAGATGGAGCTTTTCTCTAGGTATTCTCAGCTGCTTCCTTTTGAGCCTATCCTTGTCAGGTGACCCTTGAGATTAAAAATACATAGTTACTAAGGGCAGGGGTTGAAGTTAATTTTAAATGAAATCTGATAATGACTTGGAGTAAATTTAATAAGGACTCTCCGTTTCATAGCAAAAGCAGTCACTTAAAGCATAATGAGATGATTCTCAAATCTTTAAACAAAGTGATCAGACTGAATTCCTTTTAGCAAGCTGAAAATTTTCAAAAGCCTTTTTACATCTGCAAAACCTTTATTCTTAATTCATTAACATATTTTTAGAAAGTCTATTTCTAAAGGGGAAAGTGTTCACCACCTCTGCAATGGAGGTGTCATTAATGAAATAGATCTTTGAGAGACTTCCATCACCCATTTCATGTGCACATTTTGTAAGAATTCTGAAGGTGATGTCTCCTTTCTTTGCTTTCCTACCTAAATAGGCCTCCTACAAAAGTACACTGTGGTTGTACAAAAGTATTTTAGAGCATAACAAAACCTTCTAGACCTTAATAACTATACGTGACTGATCTGTCCTCTCTAGCAAGGTTAACTGCTTCTCTCAAGGAGTTAAGTGGCATATAAACTATTGTTCACACCATTTGTGCTAACAGTATAGGATGACCTCAAATACATAGTGGCCATATAAGGCACCTGCACAATGCATTTATCAACAAAGGGAGAAGGACCACAGGGGCAGATCTGACTTCAAGTGTATTAGGATTCTATAAGGATAAATGCCTAACCTCACTCCACAGCAAAAAGTAATTACAGAGCTATTGTTTCTATAGCGTTAATATTTTTTATGGTTCTTTAGAAATATGTGCTATTTAGTTCCTGAGTTGACATCTGTACCGCATTATATTTTGTACAAAGCACCCAAAGTGTGGAGCGATCCAATAACTGTGAGATCACTTTGCTCTTACAGAAAATCAACAACAGATATAAAACATAGATAAAGGAATCGTTGAAATGCACTAGCTAATTTTTATACTTAAATTGTCTAATTAACAATAGTCTGAACAGCTGAATTTCAACACTTTGTGCCTCCAAAAATTGCATGCTCCATTTGGAGTGTGTCATCCTTTCCCCGACACTCACAGGCTCTTCTCTCTGTGTGTATTTCCACATGCATCAATTCTCTTTTCGGGTGCCTCTCTTTACACACTTACTCTCATTTTACTTGTGTTATTTTTTTCTTTGCCTTATGTTAGACACGTCCTTGTGCATGAAAATGACAGAAGTACCAGAACCCTTGTTTACACACACACACACACACACACACACACACACACACACACGATTAAGAAGTTAGGCAATTAGTATCGGTCCCCCCAGAGCACACTGTCGAGTGGCACATGAATGGGAAATGGGAAATGAAAGAAGACGTTGGGTAGATTCAGGACACATGTTTGCATGTCAAGAGCAGAAAAAAGCATTTGATTTCATACTCACAGATAACCAGTAATTATTGGAAAAATATGAAACCTCTTTAACCATGCTGTCTTCCCTCCAAAGAAGTCAGGTTCAGCCTTTGATTCCCCAGGAAGAGGAAACAAGACCAGGATTCACTATCTGTGTAAGAAAATAGTGTGCAATTTCTAGACCTATCACTGTCTTTCAGGAGAGGTAGAAATTTTCAGTGTTTAGTTTGCAAAAATCTGCTCTAGCTTTGCAGTTTTCTGACAGCGAAATATATAACTTGCATTACATTAAACACTATTAATTATTTTCCTAAGATATAATACTTCAGTAAGAGTAGGATGTTAAAAAGTGAATATGTAGCATGTAACTGTCACCAAAAGGACTTTGTGGTACCTAGTTCAGAAGCGTCAGACGACAAGCTGGGCTGCATCTCGGTACATTATTTTTAAAGTGCTAATTGTTATGCAAAGGGTAGACATTTTGATAGGAGAAGGCAATAAAGCTATGAAGAGAAGCACAAAGTATTTTCCAAGGAGGTTTAGGTTGATTACATGTTCTGCGTGATTTAGAAATACTATTGTTTGTGTTTCTGCCTCCTGATATTTTCAAAGGCCTCGGAAGTTTTGTAGTCATTTAGGAAGTGTAGCTTTCTACAACATATGCCTGAAGCTTTCTTTAGAGGCTCATACACACTCTTTTATTTTATATAATTTAGATGATTCCAATATTTTATTTCATGGTTTCTATATGTCATTACAGTGCTAAACCATGGAGAATATATATATATATAATATATATATATCATACACACACATGCACACACACCAGTTTCTGCTTTGAAACTCTGATAATCTGAAGACAAAAAAGACTTGCTAAGACATAATTGTAATGTGGTATGAAAGCTAGTACTATAATTGCACATATAAGATACAGGAGTAACACTAAGCATGTGTAGACAAACTCTACGAATCGATGAACTGTACACCTTAGCGGTGTGCAGGGCCGGCGCCCGGAGTAGTAATCACTAGATCTCAGTCTTGAAGGTGGGACAGGCGTTTGTCATACTACCACATAGGTGAGGAAGCTTTCCAAACCGAGACAGCCGTGCGCACGCGGGAGCGGAGATACAGCCTGGAGGCCTTCCTTGAGAAACTGCAGGTGGGTTAGCACGTACGAATAAAACTGCACGTGGCAGCGAGATGAGGGAAAACGTGGCTAAAGTACATGCCAGGACCAGAGCCTAGAGCGTACAGGCACTTTGTCCTATAAGGTGAACATTTAAAGACGTGCATCAGTTTCTGTTTTTAAGAATGAAATTGGTCCGGGGAAGAACCTCAGCGGTAGAGGGCTTGCCTAGCACGCACGAAGCCCCAAGTTCAGTCCCCTGTCAGGGGATGGTGGTGGGAGTGAGCCGTGGGGGACAAAGAAATGGAGAAAGGAAAGCCCAGCGGGAGGGAAGGCAGAGAGGAGATCCCTGCGGGGCTGCGAGGGCAAGCTCTAGGGCTTGACCAACCTCCAGGGATCAGAGATTAGAGAGATCGTTGAGGAGAAAAGGGGGCAATGAGAATATGCAGTGTAATTCCAAATTCATTCTGCTGTACGCTCTCTGCCTCTAAGACTTTCAAAGTACGCACCTGATTTGGAAGGGTCATGGTGACACACTTAAAGCTCAGCGTGAGATGTCAGATCTGCATCTTCGTAGGGTCAGGGAGAATAGCGTAAGTTGGGGAGTGGGTCCTGTCATGCCTCTTCTGTGACCCTCTCCTGCGTGCCCCAGCCCTCATCTGTGCTCCGCTCCCCGTGGCATACAACTGGAAATGCACGCTTTTCTACATCTGAGAGGTCGTCTCTCTCCTTACTCTTCAGCATTTTTCTAATTCTCCAAGTCTTTCTTCAAACACGTCTTCTCTGCAGGCTTCCTCGGGGTGCCTGCCATCCCTTCAAGCACAACGCCCCCCACTGTTGGAAGCTGTGATTGCACCGTGTGCGTGGGTCCACGGCAGTGTGCACGCTGTATCGCAATAGTCCCACATTTGGTTAGCAGACATGGTGAATGTGGCTCATTAAAGTGGTTGAATGAGTGGAGTGAGTGACTGAAGCAGAGTAATCGCAGATCTGGGTCCAGAGAGAAATTGGTGACCACGTGCTTCAAATTTGACCTTTTGTCATGTCCTAGAGTCTATCCTCTTTAGCTCTCATACTGTTTAAGGACAAGTCTTGTCAATCTGGCCTTAAGAAATAGCTAATGAATTTGTGGGTAGAGGTAGAATGTGCTAATGTCACCTTGGGAGGTCTTCGGCTAAATCCGGGCTAGCTGATTTGTCGTAGAGACAGGAAGGGAGATAGCTGAGAGGAGTTACAGGGAACTCTTCCCAAAGAACCTGGCTTCACCAGAACTGGACAAGGACCTCACCAGCACCGTGGTGGCCAGTGACATGACAGTTCTCCTAGACTCGAGGCCAGAAGACCTGGAAGATATATTACCAGTGGAGAGAAGTTGTGAAGATTAAGGTCATTCGGGAGGGAACTGTGTTTTTAATGATAATAAAACTTTAAACTGGAAAAAATATTCTGGTAATATGAAAAAATGTCAAATGCTAGTTTATGGTTTACTAGAGCCAGAGAAAAGTTTCCTGGACAGTGAATGTGAAAGGTGGACATATCTGAGAAAGGAATAAGTTGAAAGAGGACAAGAACATTGACACTTTTTAGATGATCAAAATTGTGGCAAGTGTACTTTGAGGATAAAGGAACAAGGAGATTGGGTGATTATATAACAGGCATTTTGGTTAATGACAGAAATTTAAAAATCTACAATTAAAAGAAGGCTCACAAACAACCCCTGTTTGGGTTCTAAGTGATATTTTAGTTGATAAATCTGTATGTCACTAACACTGTGATTTAATTCCATGGTCCAGAGATTTTTGAAGTCAGGAGTGAACCTCACAGGATATGTCAGTTAAAAAAAATGTATGGGAACAGTTTGACTGAATCTCACATGGATATTTCAAGTTATAACAATTAAGAGATTGTAGAAAATTCCCATGGAAATTTGGTTGATTCAATTGTTTATCTTTTAGCAGAAAAATGTATGAAAAATGGAAATAAATTTAAATTCCCCCCCTCTGTAACTGCACCTTTCATTTTCAGATCCTAGGGAAGATTTTTCTCCTGAGTTTTCTATCAATGGCAGGAAAATTAAAAACCATCTCCTAGCAGTTTTTCCCCACACCAATAGCAACACTGGAGTACCTCAGTGACTCATCATTTTGAATTTTCATCTTTCATTTATTTGAAAAGAAGAGTAACCTACGTTCCCTGGAAGAAGCTTATTTGCCCGAAACCAGGAGCTAAACAAGAATTTATTTTCTGTCATCAGGAAGTGAGTTCGTTCCTCCTGTTGTTATCCGGACTTTGGATATCTGCGCTGCAACCCTTGGCGCTAACTTTGCTGGTGGCGGTGAAACTGCCCCTGGGGCTGCTGTAGGGTCAGCGCTGATGGCCTGTCTGTTCCTCCCAGGAGGTACGGAGGAAGGGAAATCCTCAACTCCCTGTGATTAAGGAGCCAGAGCCCAGCCTGCTACATTCTCCTGTTTTGTCTCTGGAACCCCATAAACTGCATTAGAACAAATCCTACAATGATCATTTATGTGGAGCCGGGAGGCGGAGGCACCTTATGAATGCATTACTCCTTAACAATAGAATATAAATGTATTTTTTAACAGATTCTTTAGAAATCCTGCAAGTTGCACAATGCAGTACATTCTTTCGCTATTCTTCCCTGGTCTAACTTCTTTCCCCCGTGTACACATTATTGTTATTGACAGCAGTTCTAAAGCCTTTAAAATAAAAAGAAATTAAACAGTGAATCAATAAAGAGTAGCTATTTTCTCCAGATTACTAGCTTATCATTCTCATAATTACAATAATGGTTGCTGATGGAAATTCTATTTATGTGAATCATTTTATTCTTGTTATTTACTATTATTAATGTTACCATTATTATCTTCCTACCCTTCAGTTCACAAGATGTATCTTCTCCATGAATTTTAATTCCAGCATCTTGCTATTATACTGTACATAATCCTATCAAAGATTGTCCTTCATGCAACATTTTCAGTGATATATTATCACAGAGACCATTAATGAATGAGCTTCATATCTTGCTAATACTGTTTTAGATACTATTTTTATTAATTTCCCAAGCTATAATTCTTCATATGCTACCTGAGTCTGTCTTCTATTAAAGTTGTGTTTTCAATTTTTACATGGAGATTTCAAAGCAAAGCATTAACTTTGTGTCTTTAAAAATACATTTTACTTCTCAGATCCTCAATGATTACATTATCATAATGCCCACGCTTTGTCCTCTTATACTTGTAACAAGTTAATTTTCACCATTTTCCTTTACTTTCGATTCCAATTTTATGTTAACAATCAAAATTAACGCAGTAACACTATGATCTTGCCTCCATGCAACCCGGATAAGAAATAACTTGAAAAACAAACCAATTGCTCTTTGTCCTTCCACTCAGATCCAGACTCTACAGTCAAATAAAGAAAATAATTATGTCGACATTTGTACATACTATCTCTAAGGATTATTACTGGTAAGTAAATACAGTCATCATACGGAATGTACAGTGCTCCATAGCAATAATTTATTTTATTGAAATGCATTATTTATTTTATTTTAAGAAGACAGAGAAAGTGAGCAACAAGCAGGCCATTCATTTGCCTTTGTTAGACTTTTCCCTTTCCTTGCCATATGATTCAGATTGCCAGCTGTTGCTACACAAAATAATTCTTGCTGGAATTTTTGTTATTTTGCTCTTTCCCTTGTACTGGGAATTTGATAGGGTGGTATGGATTTCTTTTCTTATGTTCCTACAGGAAAGGTCATACAGAGAGAAGGTAGATTAAATAACCTTAGACTGTGGCTACATTTCTTTGTCACTACATTAAAACATTCTGACAGTATAAAATTAGTGGCCAATATTAAAATGTCCTTAAAACTATAGTATGTATAGAACATGTAAATAATCTTAGATCCCTTTGAAGAAAGATTAAATATACATGTGATATTCTGCAGTTTAGATTAATAGCTAGGGAGAAATGCATTATTATGGTAATATAAACTTATACCTAGCATATAGATATAGCTTTCTTCATAAACAAAATACATCTCTATCACTAGTTTGTATCGATATGCCTCATTAATCTTTCTAATATATCTATTTTGTTTTCATATATCTCCAAATTTATGTACACATGCAAAATACACATAACCTGAGATAACTGGATTAGTAACCATTAGGAAGAACAAAACAATGTTAGCAGAAAGAAAAAAAGGAAAGTGAAAGAAGGGAAGATGGAAGAAACAGAGGGACAAAATGTTTTATTAACTCTGAACACTAAAATAACCCACTGTCCTCTTGTAGAAAGAAAAAATGGAAATGCTGGGAAAGTCAGCATTATAAGGCTATACTTCTGAGGTATACAAGGAGCATGAAGCAACCTTTTGTCCAAGATGGTGGTAGTTTTAAACTCTTTCAGTGGATTTAAAAGTATTTCATAGCTGCACTTTGGCAATTGTAATGGCACTGGGAAAAATGCAGCTAATATTTAATAGTGCTTCTTACATTTCCAGGTACTACGTCGGCTTCATAGAAATCATTACCTCACTCATTCTTCAGAATACCCTTACGTGATAAGTAGTATACGAAGTGCTGTGAGAAACATCATACAGTTACTGTGTATGAGAATTTGAAGGGAAAGAGTTTGGCCATATGATCCACTGAGGCATAATATTATACCAATGTCTTCACATGTGTTATGTCTTATAACTCATAAGTGGAATTCTGTCCAACACTCTTTATATAGCTCCTGTCTGTGTAGTTAGGGTTAGGGTTAGTTACAATCTGAATTCAAATTTCAGGAGTTCCAAGCTCTGCTTATAAAACAAATTCTAATGTTTTCTGCAAAGGCTGGTGATTAGGAAGTTCTCTCATAACCTTTCCTGAAGGCCTATGGACAAAGAATGCTGTCACGTGTCAAAACAGATTCATTAATTGTGGGACTCAGCCTTTCTGTGGTCATGACAAAATGCCTGGAAAAATCATTTTGCTGAATGGGAAAGGTTAGTCTGTATGACAGTTCCAGAGGTGTCAGTCTGAGACTACTTGGCCCCAGCAGGTGGGGAGGGGCAAGGCAGAGCAACTGGGTGGGACATGTGCAGAGCAACAGAGCATTTCCCCTCAGTGCCTGAAAGCGGGACGCTTCAGCAGGACCAGGGCTCCCAGATCACCTTCGCGGATGCGCTTCCGGGGCCTCCACTTCCGTCCACAGGCTCTCCTCACATTTGCACCACCTTCCAACAGCAGCTTAGACGCAGACCACGCCTTAGCACAGAAGTCTTTGCACACACCTAAGATTCAAACTATAACATCAATAATACATATTATAAATTACACAATGATTTCTAGCAATAGTAAATTTGAGTATTCAGTCACAAAGCGTGTAAATGTCTTCTCCTTGGGCAAATGTTGGGAAGGCAGGCTGGTAGTATCTTCACTAATCACGGCTAACAGTAAGTAAGTGGGATACATTCACATTTTGTGTATTTCACTAGCGGTAAACAATGTCTTATCTATCACAGGACATCTTCTATTTCAAGTGTTTAATATATTACCTGGAAAAGAGTAGGAAACCTTGAGATTTTTTTTACTAGATTAATTAGAACTGTAATGGTAATGGGACATTTAAGTAGAAATTTGTAATACTCTTTTATTTTCAACATATAAACATTGAAAGACTGTCACCAATTATAGAAATTTGGTTTTTTAATTCAGGGAAAGCTCCACCTCCCTATCAGAATCTTGACAGAAATAAAATTAGGGGTGGGGCTGGGGATTTAGCTCAGCGGCACAGTGCCTGCCTGGCAAGCACAAGGTCATGAGTTTCGTTCCCAGTACTGGAAAAAAAAAAGCCAAAAAAAAAAAAATTAGGGGCAATTTTCAAGGGGCTTAATATGAACTACTTGACAACATGCACAAGGTTTAGTAAAAATTAGTGGTTGAAGTATCCCCTCGGGCCAGTTACCTCAGGGTGTCCTATCAAGTAGAGGCTTTTAGGGAACTAGGCAGCTTCTGGAGTCTTGAGAGAACTCTCTCTGAAAAGGGTTTTCTGACATTTGATGAAGGGACACCGCCAATCGTAGTGAGAGTAATGACGGAGGTTTTCTTTTTCTCAGTTCTCCTGCCCAAGTTTCACATTGAACACAAAGCCCAAGGGGAGGAGAGTCTAATACAGTGGTGCATACACATCAGGTCACAGGGCCCAGTTTGGACAGAAAAGGAAAGCACACGCAAAGAGGCGACTGCAGACGTCCACTCCAACACACGAAATCCAGATTACCTTGTGCACATTTGCTATCCTTACCTTTTCACTTCTAGATTTTGAATATTTTGCAGTTATAAATAGAACAGGCATAAAGAATTTCTCCACGTTTCCCGTGCTCATATTATGACTTGAAATTAAATGTTGGTGGTGGAGTAAGTTGTCTACAAGGCAACCGATATGTTGGATTTTGCTCTGTATCACCACATTGTTTGCTAAGAATTTAATAAATATTTTTCCACCACTAACAAAGATATAACCTTGCCCACTTTGTCGTTAGTGTCAATATTGTTATTTATGTTCAGATTTTTAATAATTTAATAAATAATCCATTTGTATGTTAGCTCTGCTCTTACAAACTCTCTCATGAATTTATAAACTTCTGCCACGTGTTTCCTTATCAATATGTCATAATATTTATTTCCAGTAAATTCAATAAATGTAAGAACTGAAACCCACCAAAGAAAGTGGTTCCTCCTTGCTGTAATTTCATAACTAAAATGTATTGGTATAGCATTTCTTACTCAAATTACCTCATTTTTGCTCCTTTGGTTGCTTAAGTGATGATGCATTTTCTCCTTCAGGTTTTATTTTAATTATATTTTTTGTTGTTGAAAGTCTTCTTTTCATGTTATTTGTCCATTTATAATTTAAAGATAATTATTTCCTTACTAATTGGCAAAATCTACTTATGCACAAATTATGATTTAACACATTTGCTAAAAAGATGATCTACAATATCTTTCTCAATTTACTAGAGTTTTGTGGAAGTTTACACTTAAATATGGCAATAACTGTCCGTTTCTTGAAGAAAATCGTACTTATTTATTTATTGCCTACAAAATTTATTTATTTATTTGCCTTTTTAAGTTGTTATAGCCTTTGTTTATTAGAATAAAAGAAGGACACACTGAATAGCTTCCTCTTTTAGAAATCTTTCTCTCTTCTTGACAAGTGGCTGTATTCTGATCTCTTCCATAAACATTTTTGTTTGCTTGTTTTTGAGACAAGGTCTTGCTATGCATTTCAGCTTGCCTTGAAACCACTAAGCCCAGGCTAGCCTCGAACTCTCACGTATTCTCCTGCCTCAGCCTCCGGAGTTCTGGGATTACAGGCAAGCACCACCACGCCTGACTCTTTCATAACTTTTACACTACTTTGGGTGTTGTCATATGATGCTTCTCACATGTTTTCTAGAATTTTAATTATTTGTGTATGTATAATTGATACCAAGAATTTACAGCTTCCCAAAAAGTAGTGACCATTTTTCTTATTTTTCTTTTTCCAGTTTGCATAAAGCAACAGTGAGCTAAAGGAGGCATGGAATCATCTACATTACATGTATGCCTATTGTTACCGAGAAAACGTCACGAGTTCCTGTTTCAACTTCCTGAAATAATACAGAGTCCAATGTACATGAGAAACATGTACTGCTAAATGCATTTTTTTACTGTAAAAAGTGTCAGTTTCTCCTTTCAAACCTACTAAAAATATTTTGAGTGTTACTGGATTAAAAAGCTGATGACTGTAGAATAATTTCGTACCTTTAAAATATTGAGTATACAGATGCTATAACAAATACTTTTATTTGAAATGTTTGGAATGGTTTAAGCATTCTACCAAAATAGCATAAAATAATTACTACCAATTATTTTTCCTCCACTTTGTTCTGGATCCAGAGCCAGGTAGGTGCTCTAGACAGAAACACTCAGACCAGCAAGAACCAGGAGGTTCTGAGCAGGAGTCCAGGGCGGGCAGTAGCAAGAGGAGGAATTTTCCAAATAATAAAGTTAATATATTTAGATAACAAAGAGGTCACGTCAGTGATTTAATAGGATGCCCAATTCTTCTCTCAAGAAAACAGATGTGAATTTTGGGGAGGGCATATGATAAAATTAATATTTTTTCTAAATTCCACAATCAATTTTCCTGCTTAATGCAGAATTAAATGAATGAGATATAACTGAGACTTGACCATAAACATAGGGAAAAATGATAACATGTGTTGCGCTGGTTGTGCTACGGGAAGCAACAGAGCTATCAAAATGATTTTCTTTGTTTTACATGTGTACATATTCATTTATATGTACCATGTTTTTAAAACATATATATATAATTTCCAGAAATTCCAATTTAATATAAGCTTGAAAGCCATTTATTAGTATGTATTCTGAAAACTGACCTATTGACTATAATTTCCAGTATAAAACACCTGCCGTACCTATAATTACTTCGCGTAGCTCACGCATGCACGTTTAGACCCCGGCCATTAAGCGCTCTAAGTGGCTGTTGTGTTGTTTGAGGAATCAGAAAGGCTGCTGTAGGCGAACTGGAGGTGATATGTTCACAATAAACCTGGACATGAAAATCAATAGAAACATTTAAACCTGTGATGTTGAAGAAGTGCCTCTCAAAAAAAGATCAAATGCTGGGAGCTGGAGCTCGCATTCACTGCTGCACACGGCCGCCGCAAGTGAAGGCCTGTTGACAATATTCTGTTCCTATTTCAGCACAAGTGCAGTTCAATTTGAGAAACAGGACAGCATTAAAGGATTTTCAGGCTTCTTTGTGAGGTCTGGGAGGCTGGAAGGGAAACACCAGCAGACTAGGGATGGGTTGCTTTGTTTACCGAGGGCTTCAGCAGGGTTAGCGCGGGAAGGCGCACCAGCGGAGAGCTGTAGCAACAAAGGTGACATGCCAGGAATGTCCTTCCCCATGAGGCCGGAAGCGAGGCACGGGAAGACAAGGTCAGGTGTGGAAGTGACGAAGGTGGTCAGTGACTTGTGACGCCAGCACGCCGGGAGACTGAGGCAAGAGGATCAGAAGTTTGAGCCCAGCCTAGGCAGCATAACCACTTACAAAGACCCTGTCTCAAAATAAAAACTATAAAAGGGTTGGGGATGCGGCTCAGCGCGCAGGTGTTGGGGTCAATCTCCAGTACTGAAAAAAAGTGGGAATGAAATACAAGAGAGCTATCCGGACTTAGTCTGGGGAAGACTACTCGATTTGCGAGTTCTCAGAGGCCCTTCCTCCTGCGAGGTCGCTTCATGGCTTTCAAAGTCTTACACTCAAGGTCTTGCTCCCTCTCTTTCTAGCAAATTTAGGTCGCTCTCATCCTTCCATTTCCTCGAAATGAATTTTTGTTTTCAGTTCCTCCAATACATTTCATGTTTATTGTCAATTTTCCGGGCTCTTACAAACCATTCTGAATGGTACAAGCAGCTGTAGCCACTCTTCAGAGCTACGGGCACTCACCCGAAAGGAATCTGCGTCTCTGAGAAATCTGTCTTTGGGATGTTGTGAGGTTATGAACGATCTTCTAGCCCTAGGAGAAATAATAAGCTTTCATGCTCCTTAAAATACTGTTTACACACACATGTGCATGTACATTCACAAACATATTTCAGTTTAAAAACTTCACTGTGAGGGGCTGGGGATTTAGCTCAGCGGCACAGCGCCTGCCTGGCAAGCGCAACGTCGTGAGTTCGATTCCCGGTACCAGAAAAACAAAACAAAACAAACAAAAAAAAAACCTTCACTGTGGTATGATGTTCTGATTTCTTCTGGGAAGCGAAAACATCACACAACAGCAGCAGCACAATTTGTCATAGCTAAATCTTGGGAACAACTCAAATGCCCATCAATCAAAGAATGGATAAAACACATGTGGTACTTTTATACAATGGAGTACTACTCACCTATAAAACAAGATAAACTCAAGACTTTTATAGGCAAATGGATGCAACTAGAGACCATGCTCATAAGTGAAATAAATCAGACCCATGTATGTAAACATCGTATTGTCTCACTAGTGTAAGAACCTGAAAAAATAAATAAGATCCAAAATGCACAATAGATACAGTAAAAGAGAAAGAAATTGCTCAAAAGGAACGAATAGCTGAGATGGGAAAAAGGAGAAAAAAAGAAGGAAAAAAATTTATGTATTATGTATGCACAAGGTAGCTAAGAGAATTGTACTACTAATTTCTGTTAGTTCATTGAAAGGAATAGTTAGTGTGTATATTGTTTGATCAACTTTGCATGCCTGTACCTGGTAATCTGAGCAACTACTTTGAAGATAACAATATGCAATTGTTAACTTCCTACCATCTTGTTTTGAAATTCTGTATCATTTTTATTGGGTTTCTTTCTCCATCTTTAAAATAAAAAAAAAAGAAAGAAAAGAGAACAAAAAATCGCTTCACTGTGCCAGTCCTTGATGAATATTGAGTCCCTCAAGTGTACCAGAAAGCAAATGTTAGTGACTGAAGTTGCATTTAATGTGAGAAGTGTATGGGGGGAGTACAAAAGCCAGCAGGCAACCCCTCCCAAAACACAGGAATGCTGAAACAATGAAGAGGTGCTCCTCACTACTAAATAAAAAGAAAATGAATAAGGTACACAGATAGATTCTCGAGACAATAGTATATTAGAAAATAGAGGGGCAGGTAAAAGCCCTGACTCTCTGAAATATTAGTGTTTATGATGTTTCTACAAAATTGTGATGATGCCCTTAAAATGCAAGGATGCAGTAAAATAGGCTTGCTGTTTGTTTGCTTGAATTTTAAACAAGTAAAAAGTGGAGAAAAAATAATCAGGATAGAATAGAGCTAGATGTCAAGTTATTTTAAAGCCTATTAGATATTCAGAAAGAATTTAAGGTAAAGAAAGAATTATCACATAACAGAAGGAAATTAGAAATAATATTTAAAAGAAAAGTAACTCAACATTTCTAATCTGTGGGAACATTTTTATACAATGTACTAGATTGTTTTCTCTCTTGGGAAGATTTGGCATTCATAGGCACATTTTGCAGCATAGAAAGCTCATCTATACTGATAAAACACTTCCTTTCAACTATGCTGTACTGTATCTTACTCAGTTATACCCAACAAATTAATACACTTAGCAGTCTTGGACTATACTTTTTAAATCAGGTTAAGAAGGATGTTTTAAAGTTGATCACTCATTGGAAGAACATTTAAGATTTTATATGAAGATATATTAAGGTATTAAGATAAACAAAGTTATCAAGTAACTGAAAAATGTATCACCTAGAGTTCCTTCATTAAAATTAAAATTGGTACAATTATTGGTATTAAAAACATAAAATCATTTTGAAGTTATACAAAATAACCAATATTTTGTGTTTATGTTAAGTAGAAACTTAAGTATAAGATTAAAGTCATTTATTCTATGTATAAAGTTAACATATATAGTACATGAAACCCAGAAATAAATAAAATTAATAATATATGAAAGTATGGGAACTATAACCTACTAAAAATTTTAACAATACAATGTGTTTTCATGGCTATACATAGAACAATAACATGAAAACTTTTTCCACTGGCCACTTCTTTCACTAAAACAACCAATCATAAGTTCAGTACAGAAAATGTGTTATGGAAAATTGACTCTAACTTGTAATATGAAATTAGATTTAGTTTTGCCAATTTTTGAAAAACAAGTCCTCCTATTTACATATATACTGTTTTACTTCCTTAACAAGGTAGGAAAAGTTAATTAAGGACATCTCAACAATCTGTAAAAAAATCAAGTAACTATTTACCGACCTGAATTTAATTAAGAATTCTTTTTTCCTTAGGTGAGTAAATCCTGATAGTTTCTTCAAAAGATAGTTTTGAAGTGAGTTGGGGCAAGGGGATGAAATTAAATAGTAATATCTTTAAATTTATAGTAACATCTTACTTAAGCATGTCTTAACATTTTTACTAGTGTTTAAGAGAGTCAGAATATGGCCACCACCTGTCAATAGAGCATTATTTGAAACCAAAGAATTTCACATAATAAAGCAACATGATTCTGATTGTGTCTTATTTTTGAAGTTTATTCAATTTCTCTCTAATTCTACCTCATAAGGATTTTGCCTTTCATAGCTATAATAATGAAAGCATATTCTTCCAAATATCTCGATGAAATATAAAGTAAAAGTCTGAACATAAATTTCAGTTATCAAGTAAACTTGAATTACAATATCCATATCTTCTTTGCTATTTTGAACAAGAAAATGACTTCATCTTCAAGATACAAAATTAACTTGGAGTAGTTTCTTCAGTAGCCCGCCCCAATTTAATGCACTATAAAAACTACATTTGTGTAATGACTAAGTACCTACTGTTTCACAGATACCTATGTGGTGACTTTCTCCAAAACTTTTAGGGCTAAAAGAAAACAAACAAACAGACAAAACCACAAGGGTACCCTGATTGGCTCAAAGTGCAAAATTTTGGAGTCGGAAAAGCTTAACTGATCTCCGAGTTCAATTCCAGGTCTTCAAACTTACAAGACGGAGGGAGATGGAGCTAGTATCATAGCTCTTTGGAATTCGGGATCGCTGATCTCTCCGGTTTGTCACATGCCTCCTTCCCTGACAGGAAATGTGGATAAGAGTGCACAGGACAGGGAGAGACCTGAGACTCTTGCAGGGCTGCAGGAGGCTGGCCTGAGAGCCCTACTGCTCATGCACAGCTAGAGGACGGTTAGTTCAGAATTATCCTGTGTCGTGACCAAAAGAACAAAAACTGTATCAGTTTGTTGTCATTGTAGCTCCATCTCACACTTCCTTTCGGTTCCATTTTTGTCACAGGTACATATGTAAAATAAATAAACATCAGTTTAAAAATCTCTGAAATATGACATTTTCAGAGATGAATTAATAGAAATTGGAAATTAATAGCTAGCTCTTCATTTATTCATCCCTAAGGGTGCCTCCTTTCAGTTCGAATGAGGAAAATAGGTTCAGTTTTCCTTTATGTAATATAAATAACATTGGAGTAAGATTACATCTGTCATAGATGAAAATACTGTATTTATGTCTTCTTATAATCCATTCATTGCTTTATGGAGCCCGAGTCCTCCAGGGAGTATCACAAATCCACATAATGTTCCTGAGTGTTACGTTTTGCATTTGGATCTATGATTTAGCTGACAGATGTGAATAAACACTTGAGTCGGAGAACTCACGATAACTGCGCATGTGTGGAAAGCAAACGGTATAAAGTCTTCTAGGTTTTTTCTTAAAATCCTCCTCTAAATCTCTTCTTCACCGAGGTTGAAAGAATTGTATGACAACAAACACCAATTTTTTAAAAATTATATTCTTTGTCATTTGTTCTTTTTCTTTCAAATTTAATAGGTTCAGAGAATAAGAAAGTTTTCATTTTTATAAGGAAACAAAACCATTCAGTGTTACCAATTTTGAGCTATACAAACAATAAAAATTCCAGTATTTCTGTTTTCTTTACTGAGAGAAACTTCATGCGTTATACAATAACACTGCTTCAAACACAAGACTTAAAGATTAAAAATAAAGAATATATCATTGTATAAAAATATTTATTGAGAAAAGAATTTTGGGGAGGGCTGGGGATTTAGCTCAG
>NW_004955432.1:21235392-21288017 GCF_000276665.1 Chinchilla lanigera
TCTTCCCAAGCAGCTGGACTTAATCTTGTACTCCACCGCACCCACTCCTCTTCTGCATTTTTGTGTCCCTGTA
This sequence comes from Chinchilla lanigera, assembly GCF_000276665.1. Lineage (NCBI taxonomy): Eukaryota > Metazoa > Chordata > Mammalia > Rodentia > Chinchillidae > Chinchilla > Chinchilla lanigera. The sequence continues at coordinate 21,235,466 of NW_004955432.1, forward strand.
TTCTACTGACTTTCCTATTACTTTTGTGCATTTATCCAGTATTTTAAAAAACTGTCGCAATATTTGCCAAAGTGATGTAAGCCACCATCATGTGAAGAGTGTCTGCATCCATGTAGGAAATGCCTTCGATACCCCACCTTCCCACTTTCCTGACTCAGAAGTAAAGACCTCACCTCTTCTAAGTCCTAACATCTGTGTATTTTGTCACCACCTGGGACTTGTCTGTTACTGAATACGCACAAACATTCAATTCCTCTGACCTTTTATGAGTGGTAATGACATGGCATGTAAAGATAGGAATTGTTCATTCTGAGATTTTAAGTATGGAAAAGCACTAGAAGTAAGTGATGGACAGTTCTAATTTGAGTACTTTGTCAACTATTCTTGTAACTTCCCGAACCTTTTAAATATATATGAGATTTTCAAGCTTTTAAGCAGATATTCTAAAGATGTTTTTCAAAACAAGAGGAACCTTCAGAGAAATTACAAGAACAGTACAGTGTTTCACTTCATCTATCTTCTTTGTCTCTCTTTCTGAACTAGTTGAGAGCGAATCATAGACACATGTGCTTCTGAGTCACTTAATATGCACTTCCTAAAACCAAGAGCTTTCATGTAGAACCACAATAAATGATAAAATACAACCAATGTACATTGATTAAACCATAATTATCTAATACACAGACCAGTTGCAGATTTTTATGATTGACCTCATTCTGTCTTCATCCATGGTCTAGTGCAGGACCATGCAACACTACATTTAGTTGAATGATTTGTAAAATACCCTTTTTGTCGTGTGCTAAATTGTGGCCTCCCAAAATTCATAAATTTTAATCCTCATTACCTCTGGATGTGACTGGATTTGAAGACAGGACTTTTAAGAAAGTAATTTGGTTAACGTAAGGTCTTATAGGTGGATTGTAATCCAGTATGACTGTTCTCTTCATAGAAGAGAAGGTTGGGATAGACTCACACAAAAGGAAATACCATGTGAAGACAGCGAGCAAGTGCCTGTCTTCCAGCCAAAGGGAGAGATCCTCAGGAGAAACTGAGAAAAATTAGTCTTAGACTTCCAGCACCCAGAACTGTGGGAAAGTAAGTTTCTTTCGCTTAAGCCACTCAGTCTTTGGTACTGACAGTAGTACCCTAATGCAACTCCTAAATTTGGAGAAGCCTTCGCGGTTTATTCCCCTTCCTGGAAGAATTTGAAATCCCTTTGCCCTGTGTCTCCATAGCTGAGACGCTAGCATGTAGTGAGGTTCCACCTGTTATAGGAGCAGGAGTGAGACTTCACCTCAGAAGTCAGCAGTCGCCGAAGAGGGGTGTGCACTCACAGGCAACCTTACAGTAAGAACAGCAGCAGCGCCGGTGGGTTTTACCCGGCAGGGGCAAAGTGTTGAAGTGCTGTAGGCGAGTCATATTCTGCAATATTTATGCAGCAGTTGCATTGGTAGCAAAGTCAGTGTTTGAAGAATCTAGTGCCCAGTGACATTCATTTCTAAGTCTTCATGTTAGGCCAGTTCTTGAGCATGAAGCACATTCCTAGAGTCATTCTTTCAGTCTTGTTCTTTTCCCAACAAATCAGTGCGCTCCTGATATCTACTCAGTGAATCCTTTCTCTGATGAAGCAGCCAGACTCCGCCTCCTTTGCTGAAAGGGAAGAACTTTGACTAAATTAAGTCATCCTGACTTCAAAATTTTCTCTAGCAGTTCTCCGTGGCCTAAGAGCAGGAAAAGAGAAAGCAGATGATTGCAGTGATTTGCATAAATTCAATGCGTTAATGATTCATTCTTATCTAGTTAGCTAAGAAAAGCAAAGAAAATCTACCTGACAAAATATCCTAGCAACAATTTTACATTTTTTGTTCTTTCTTAGCTAACACATAACTCTAACTTAACAGTAAATGAATGTTAGGAGTAAAATAGATTCACCTTTAACCTAATCACCAAAACAGAATAATCTGTTGGGTTTTGTTTTTCTAGTTCAACTTTAACCTCATATGTTTTACATTAGAATAATGATGGTGTATAAAATTTTATTTTCTACCTGTGTACCAGCGAGAGTCCCAGGCGAAAGTAGGTGGCACTGTCGAATTTGGTAACTGAAAATGTACAGTTAGGAAGAATAAGGTCAAGAGATCTACCATACAGCCCGGCAACTGTAACTAATGATCATATGTTGCATTCTAGAAAAACGCTGAAGGAGTGGCTGTTAAGTACCTCATCACACAGTGATAACCATGAGAGGTAATGCAGGTGTCAATTTAGTGAATTTTAACCATTCTGCCGTGGTTACGTACGTCAAAACACCATGTGGTACCTGATAAATACACGCAATTGTGTTCAACTTTTACAAGTAATGAATAAATTTGAAAAAAGAAAACATTAATAAAGCAATAAATTATAGGGATGTGGTAGAGAATAAAAAAGCAAAGAGGTCCTAGAGAATCTCAAGGCTCACACCCGAGTGCTGTACCACCCCAAGGACTGAACAAGCAGGGTGAGAATGGTGGCCAGGTCCGAGATGGGAGTGAGAAGATACGGAGAAAGAGCAAATCCCTGTGCCGTACTCTGCTACTGCATCCTGCCATGACCACAGAGAGAGGACATAAATGTCTGGCAAAGTCCAAATAGGCCAGTTTCTGTGACACAGAGCAGAATGGATCTGGAGGGGACAAGGAGTATATTCAGAAGTACCTTTTCTGTAATATTTTCTCAAGATAGCATTTTATCTTGAGAAAGTATTGTCTAATTAGTCTCCTTTATAGAAGTTTTATAGTTTTTCTGTTACAAATACATGAGCAAGCGTTTACAAACATCTTAGTCTATCATGCTTTTTTACCTGAATAATTCATAATAAATGGCACCAAAAATGTGTGCAATTAGTTATCAAGAAAATAATAATGTGTATGAGGAACATCTGTTGTCCTGGTTTATGTCACTACGTAAATTTTAAAGTGGTTGAGCTATATACAATTCATTGAAAATTACATTATTAAGTCTGTATATAAGAAAATGTTTTCAGGATTCTAACAATATATTTGTCATATAAGAATCACACCTAAAAACCAGGCAAGTAGAATGAGAAGTGTTTCTTTAGGAAATGCAGACACTCAAGACCAATGAGATTATGGTTTGCCCCAAATCGAGGGGGCAGTTCAAACAGAAGAAACCGTAAACAGACATTACTAATATTTAAGGGACGAGCTACGCTGCTGTCAGAGATCTTCACTTGTGACTAAGCTTCATGCGGTCAACATTCATTTGACTTCATCCCCCGCACAGCAGAGAGACCAGGACAAAGAAAGAGCAAGAACTTCTAGTAAGAGGTGTAACCGGAAGTTGCAGGTATCACGTCTGCTCCAGTGGTCACATCTTAGTCACACTTTCACGCCCACTTTCACAAGTGGTGGGTACCTTAGTAGTTTTCCCATTGCTGAGACACAGTACCTGTTATGGTGTATATCTCAGTGTCCCACCAGAGCCTTACGCGCTCATGGGTGGAGTTTGGAGGCAGTAACTGCATGATGAGTGTGTGATACAGATCAGTGGATTAGTCCAGTGAGGAGTTTATAGCTTAACATGATCCTGCGTGGAGCAGGTGGCTCACCTTCTTCGGTTTGGTGTCTTCTGTGGTCCCTCTGTTGCCCGCTCAGAAGTTTTTCTCCATTACCATAACTAAAAATGGGAAAGAAGGAGAGGGCTGCACAGCCTTGCATGGCTTTACGGACTCTGCCAAGTGGGCTGTTCCAGAAGTTCGACATCAGCAGGCTTTTGCAGTCCAGAGCTGTGATTTTCAATGCTTTCTTCTGTCACTTTGCCTTCAATCAGCTCATTTTGAATGAAAGAGAGTTGAAGGATCTACTCCGGTTATAGCTTTTATGACTCCAGACTTTTATTGAGTTACTGCTTTCCAAGCTTATCTTATTCTCTCTCTCATTTCATTTAGTGGAAGCTACCTTGAGGCCATCTGAACAGGTGACTTTGCTGGTAGGACGAGATCTTTAAACAGTCCTTAGGCACTGGAGGTCTCCAATTTCTGATTAACAAGTTCAATGTATTTGTCTATAGAAAAGCTTGCAGGAATCATCCCCCCTCTGCTATCTGGGGTTCAGATATACTAAGCTTTTTGTATTTTCCAAAGTTCAAATGTAATGAACTACCAGGTATGGTGGAGCATGCCTGTAATCCCATCACTCAGGAGGCTGAGGCAGGAGGATCTTTGTGAGTTCAAGTCCATCCTGGGCTACATAAGTGAGTTCAAGGCCACCCTGAACTGCATAGTGAGACCACGTCTCAAAAAGACCAAAACATGTAATGAACTAATATAAAATTTAGATTTTTTTCCTTTGGTAAAGTGAAACATTTGTTTTGGTTATACAGATGGACACAGACTATAAGAAAACTGATAGATTTTGAACTTTATGGTCTGTGACCATTGACTTTAATATGTCAACTTTATTGATTCAATAGTATCAGGTTTGATTTAAAAAGAGAGTCCCAGAGAATTCTGTTTGAGAAGAACAGTTCATTTCACTATGTTCAGCCTTTCAGACGCTCATGGTCTGCTGTGACCATGATCCAATGGCCTGGGTATCGCCCAGGCTGGTGACGGAACTTGGTGTCATCCATAGGATGCTGATTTTACCAGCATGAAGAATGCAAGAGTTGTGGGACCCAGCCAGATTGCAGGGGAAATGGTCAGGCCAAGAGCTCCTGAGAGGGTGGTGTGTCAAAGTGTGGGAAGAGCCACAGGGACGGGGTCATCCAAATCCTTTGAATATCACCTCCCACCAGCCTTTGTACTAAGTGCCAGACGTACAGCTCCATGACTTAGTTTTCTCTGCTGGGTTTAGCCCTTGGTTTGGTCCAGTTTTTTTCTATCATCTGTTTCTCTCTCTTTGGATAAGAATATTTAACTTATTCCATTGTACACTGAGATTATATAATTGGTTTTTGAGTTTTTACAAGGATTCACAGCTAAGAGTTTGCTTTGACTCTCAGAAGAGAGTTGGAAGTGAACTTTTGAAAAAAAATCTTGGAACTCTTCAGACTTTGAGTAAGGGGTTGTTGCATTCATGGCTGTATGTGGGACAGAGCTGTATTATGTTAGGTATAATTATACAACTTGCTACTGTCTTTATTTAGATTTTAGATATGGTTTACAGAGATGTGCTTGAGTGTGACCAACGGTGGATTGTCACAAATAACCTTTATATTAAACTTTGTTAGATTAAGAAACACAGGCAGATAAGTAAAGCATGCTCCGAGGTGCATGCTGGGTGGGTCATGGAGGAGTGACTGTGGGTAAAACACAGGGCTGTTTGCCTCCCACCCCATTCCTGGCATTGTTCCACTGCAAGGCTTCCTAGCCACCATGAACTGAGCAGCTTTGCTCTGCCACGCTCCTGCCGCCATGTTTGTGCCTTTGGATTGGCCCACCGTGCACTGAATTCTGTATGTCTCTGATCCAATTAAAATGCTTCTTTTTAAGTTGTAGGCATCGGACATAAAATTGGAATAGCCGCTCTTCATCTCAGTCTGATACAAGGCGTCTATGACAGACCAACAGCCAACATCATACTAAATGGAAAGAAAGTGAAAGCTTTCGCTGTAAAGTCAGAAGCAAGACAAGGATGTTCACTGTCATCACTCCTATTTATTATAGTTCTGGAAGCATTAGCCAGAGCAAATTAGACAAGAAAAAGAAATAAAAGGAATAAGGATAAAAAAGAAAAAATTTAAATTGTCATTATTTGTGAATGACATGATAATATATATAGAAGACCCCCAAAACAGCACCAAAGAGAGAAAAAAACACAAGATAGTTATACTACTACTTTCTCTTAGTTCACTGAAAAAATGGCTTGCACTAATATCATTTGGAGAATTTTTATGCCCATATCATGTACTCTGAGTAGCTATTTGAAGATAACCATATGCAATATATTAGCTACCATTATTCTCCAATTTTGTTTTGAAATTTTGTTTTATTCTTTCCATAAAATAAAGTTTAAAAAAGGTAAAACAAAATTTTCTGTATATATACCAACTCCACACAAGAAGTATCAACATTGTGTACTACAAACACATACCCATAAAAAATATTTAAATTTTTTTAAAAAAAAGACTTCTGGGTTTATTACCCAAATTTAGTAGCATGGCTGGATACAAAATCAACACTCAAAAATCAGTAGCATTCCTGTACTCTAGTAACAGATTTGATGAGAGATTAGGAAAACCACACCTTTTAAAATAGCATCCAAAAACATGAAATACCTAGGAATTAATTTAATGAACAAAGTAAAGACCTCTACATTGAAAGCTGTAGTACTCTGAAAAAATGAGATTGAAGAGGTACGAGAAAATAGAAAGCTATCCCTTGCTCATGGATAGAAAGAACCAACATTATGAAAATGACCATATTCCCAAAATTGTTACACAGATTTAATGCAATCCCAATCAAAATACCATTAGCATACCTCACAGAAAGAAAATATTCCTGAAATTCATTTGGAACCAGAAGAGACCTGGAATAGCAATCACAATTCTGGACAACAAAGGCAAGACAGGAGGCATCACAGTCTCTAACTTGAAATTATACTACAAAGCTACTGTGATAAGAACAGCATAGTACTGGCAAAAAACAGACCTGAGGATCAGTGGAACAGATTAGAGGATGCATACACAACTCCAAACACACTCAGCCATCTGATCTTTGTTTTTGTTTTTGTTTTTGTTTTTTTGTTTTTTTAGTACTAGATATTGAACTCAGGACCTTGCACTTGCCAGGCAGGTGCTTGTACCACTGAGCTATATCCCCTGCCCTAGCCATCTTGTCTTTGACAATGAACCAAACATCTCCACTGGAATAAAGACAGCCTCTTTAATAAACAATGCCAGAAAATTGGCTTTGCACATGCCAAAGACTAAAACTAGACCCATGTCTATCATCATATACTAAACTAAAGTTAAAATGGATCAAAGATCTAAATATTAAAACAGAAACACTGAATCTACTGGAACAGAAAATAGGTAGAAATCTTGAAGGCATAGAGGTAGGCAGAGCATTCATGAACAAAACCCAGACTGTGCAGGAAATACCTCAAAGAAGCAATAACTGGGTTCTCATCTTATTAAAAAGCTTTTGCACAACAAAAGAAATCATTAACAGTAGAAGGACCACCCACAGAGTGGGAAAAAGATTAGCCAGTTGTCCTCAGACTAATGACTAGAACATGTATAGAGAACTTAGAAAAATTAGGCCCACAAATTCATGCCATATATATTAATGTCATAGTATAAAAACAAATATATATATATATATATATATACACATACGCTAAAAAACATGAGCTATCTGTACATACTCTTTTACTTGCTTTTAAATTTTTTAATTATTTATTAGTGCATGTTTGCAGTAAATAATTATCACATTCATCATAGAGTGTTGGTCCATGTACATAATAATTATCTTCTACTTCTTACCCTTCTTTCTTCCATTTCTTAGTCCTGTTCCTCTTTACAAAAGATTTATCTTCCTGTTTCCTATTATCTATCTTTTATCTTCCTCTTTAAATTATTCATACTTTTGTTTCTCATTTTAAAAAAACCTTGTGAAATTTAAACTTGTGTGCCTGATTTATTTCACTTAGCATATGCATTTATTTTCCTACAAATGACTCAAATTTATCCTTCTTTATGGTTTAGTACTACTCCATTGTGTGTAAATATGAAATTTTCTTTATTTGTTTATCTCCAGGTAGACATATAGGCCACTTCAAAGATATACTTATTATGAATTATGCTGCTGTAAACAGTGACATATATTACAATGTAATATGATGTCTTTAACTCCTTCAGGAAGATAGCTAGTAAGGTAGTAGCTAGATTGAATGGAATTTCTGGTTTTAATTTTTAAGGACTCTCCATACTGAATTCCATAGTAGTTATTCTAATTCACATTCCCATCAATGATTTTGCAAAGTTCCTTTTTTCCTGCAGGCTCGCCAGCATTTGTCACTATTCAAATTTCTTTCAGAAGTAAGGTTGAATCTCAGTGCTGTTTTAGTTTGCAATTTTCTAATGGGCAGAGATGTTGAACAGTTTTTCACATTTTTATTGGCCATTTGTCCTTCTGAGAAGTGTCTGTTCATTTCATGTGCACATTTTTGATTGGATCTTTTATGTTTTGGGGGCTAATCTTTTTTACTTCTTTATGTGTCCTAGATAGTAATCTAGGGTCTGAGGAACAGCTGGCAAGGTATTTGCCCATTCTGTAGATTGTATCTTCACTCTGTCAATTGTTTCCTTTGCTGTACAGAAGCTTTTAAATTTGCTACGATTCCAGCTGTTTCTGGGTACTACTGCTTGTACCATTCATGCTTGGTTGAGAAAGTCCTTACTATGACTTCACAACTTTTCTATATTTTGTCTTCCAACAGATTCTTCTAAAATATTCAAGTATGTGATTCATTTTTATTTTATTTTAGTACATAGTGTGAGGTATAGGTCTACATTCAACCAATATATTTTAAATCTAGGATAAAACAGTACATAGACTACTGTGATTGGATTTTCTTTTCACCTCAGCATTCCACAGTATGAATGCACCACTGTTTCATTATCTATAAATCACTCAGGTGAAGGACTTGTGAAGTAGGTTTAACTGTATACTGGTTACCAAATTTTCGGAGTCTGATGAGACAGAGCACCCACATAAACAAGTTATATGAAGTAGATTTTATATTCAGGCAGGCAGTGAGGGATGACCAGAGTACACTGCAAGCCAGTCCTCTGAGACTCATGCCAGCTGCCTAGGGATGGATGGATAACGGAGTCCAACACCGAGGCTGTGGGACCCTCAAAGACAGCCCATCCCGACTTGTCTATCCTGGAGTCCCATGGAGCAAGGGCGTAAGGAGCTGATGGACATCCTGTCTCAGGGTAGAACAGATCCAGGGTTTCTGATAAGCTTCATCTTATCTCAAGGCACTGCACTGGCTGTACATTCTCATGTTATTTTCATGAACTATGAGCAAGGAAGGTGGCAGACACGGTTGAGTCCAATGGCACCCAGAGGTCTGTCTTGCAGACATTATCCCTGGTGTCCAGCTCTTCTGTACCACAGGTAAAGGTGCTAGGAAACATTTATGTACAGGTTTTGTTTAAAGATATTTTTCCTGAAGAAAATATCCAGAAGTGCAACTGTTGGATTATATGGTAGTTTCCGGTTCAACTTTTTAAAACCTCCATTATCCAGAATGTCCATACTATTTTCCATCCTGCCAGCAATAGATGAGTGATGTACTTTCCTCAGACTCTTATACGCAATGGAAGTTGTCACTTTTAACTTTAGCCTGTCTAATAGTTGTTTAGGATATCTTCTTTGAGTTTTAATTTGCATTTACCTAATAGCTAATGATATTAAATGCCTTTTAATCTGCCTATTTCCACCTTATAGCCTCTTTGTTGAAATGTCTTTTGCCTATGGTAAAGATTGTTTGCTATTTTAGTTTTGGATTTTGAGAGTTCTTTATATACTCTAGCTTCTAAAACTTGGTGAAATATGTGATCTGCTAGTACTTTACCCTGTTCTGCATCTTGTATGTATGTCTTTCAACCCAATCATTATGAAATTATAGATTTTACTTTTGATAACATACATATTTCATTTTTTCTGTGATATAATATAATCATGTAGCTCCAAGAATTCTTCATCTAATTTAAAACTACAGATAAAATTGCAGATCACCCCTGTATTTTTCTTAAAATCTTTGTTTTATGCTTTAAGTTTAAATTGGAGATAGATTTGTAAGTAAGGATGCTAAAAATTTATTTTCAGTGGGTTAAATTATTTTTGTTTCCTGGAGTACAGATGTGCAATTGTTTCCCCATTATTTGTTGAAAAACTTGTTATTTTTGCATTACTAGCATTTGTACCTTTATCAAAAGCAGTTGAACATATTTGGGTCAATTTTAGGGGACTCTAGTTTTCCTCTTTGGCACATTTATTTATGCCCACACCTTTATTCATTGCTCCACATGGTCATGTTTACTGTAATATGAGGTTTTGAATCAACTGATATCTTTTGCTTTAGTCCACCTTTTCAAAATCTCTTAGTCATTACGGTTCCTTTGTCTTTCCATATAAATTTGGAGTATTCTTGTGCATTACACCTGTATAATCAATTTGGGAAGAATTTACATTTTATTATAGTGAGGCTTATAATACATGAACATTGCATTTCTCTACATTTATTTAAATGTATTTCTTTTCTTTATTTCTTTTCTCATGACTGTATTTTTCAGTTTATAAGGCCTGCGCATGTTCTGTGAGCTTTACATTTAAGTGTCTGTATTTTTGAGTGATTGCAAATGGTATTATATTTTTAATTTTTGTGGCCATATTCTCACTGTTAGCACATAGGCCAGGAAGGTTTTCTTGTTATTGTTATTTTCTACCTTGCTAATTAGTGAACTCACTTGTTAGTTCTAGTGCTATTTTTCTAGATTCTTGTATTTTCAAATTAAATAATCCTTTCAGTTGCAAATAGGTAAAGTTTTATTTCTTCATCCAAGCTACCATATGCCTTATTGAGCTAGCCAAAACTCCAAGAACTATATTGAATAACAGTTATGAAAGTGAAAATCCTTGCCTTGTTCCAAATCTTAGGAGGCAATCATTCATTTTTCACAAATAAACATAATGTGTGTGTGTGTGTGTGTGTGTGTGTGTGTGTGTGTGTGTGTGTGTGTATATAGCTAAATCAATTTAAATGGCTAAATCAAGGTAAATGACAAATTTTGCAAGCATGAGTTTATATACTGTTGGTTGCTGCTGTTATTTAAATCCTCTATATCCTTGCTAATTTTCTGCAGGGGAAAAAATGATGGAAACGTCAGAAATATTACATATAGTATGCTCCCATTTATTTGATATTGCTATAAAGTTAAACTATATTTAACATGAACAGACCAAGATTTTCAGGGTTTGGAGGTGGAGGGAGATGTTACTACAGAGAGATTTCATGAGCGACATTTTGAGTTGAGGGAACTGTTACATACTGAGTGGTGATGTTATAACTGTACTTGTGTTTCATTTCACAGAATTAAATACCAGATTTCAGTAATTTTTACTCTATTTTTTAAAGTATAAAATTCAAAAAAGAATGTAAAAATTGCAATGACAGATGATAACTTGAAAAATGAATTTGAACACATGATATATTAACACTTACCATGATCATTACAAATATTTATAATATATATAAACATAACTACAATAATGAATAATTTGCAAGTGAGATACAGATGGCACATAACACATTTAGAAAATAGTTGAACCTCAATAATTAAAAAACACTATAGAGAATTTAAATAAAATAAATAGATATAAACAAGTCAAAATGCTTTTATTCTCAACACTTAAGATTGGTGATCTTATAAAAGATGAAGGGTGTAAGGAATGGAATCAGTTAATATACCACTTGTGAAAACATAAATCAGTATCTATAAAAGATACAGTCCCTTTAACCAGGTCTTGGAGATTCTATGCACTGTTACAAATTTACTGTAAGGAGGAAATTGAATTAGTTTGTACTGTTACATCTAGAAAAATGTTGAGCACAGTTATTTATAGTAGACAAAAATGCTAAACATTCTTAGTTTTTCACTAAAAGACAGTAAACATCATACTTGAATACATTATTTCACACTTGAATGCAATATATTATGCAATCATTGAAAAAGTGTTATTGGCAAGCATGTTCCCTGTATATATGTAATATAAACATATATATAAATTCATACATATTTACATATATACATAAAGATGTATGCAAACATTGATATATTGTTAGATTAGGAAAAATATAGTACATAAAATATGTTTACTGTTATGGTTTGTGTCTGGGTGTCCCCCCAAAGCCTCATGCAGTCATGGGGCAGGTTTTTAGAGTTTGACTGATTATGGGTGTGAGAGCTACACCCGCCCTGGGGTGGATAGTTTGCATATGTAAGAGAGAGGAGGAGGCTGCTTGGGGCCATTACTCCCTTTTTAGTGCTTGTTGCTTTGGCTGTGTTCTGCCGCCATGAGCTGTAGCCCTCTGCCATGTGCCACTCTGCCTTGTAACCTGCCAAGTATGGATGAAACCTCCACAAACTGTAAGCGAAATAAACCTTTCCTTCCTTAATTTTGGGCATAAAGTATTTTGTCCCAGGGACGAAAGAAATGTAACCAAGACATTTACATTTATAGCTATTGTCTACTTTTTCTCCCCAGGAACAAAAGAACAAATGTTACTCTGAAACTTTTATTTTGTGAAATCTCCTGTCATTCTACTCACTCATCATTCTCAGCCCACTGTTTCTTCCAAAGTTATATAAATTCAAATCCTTAATGATCAGAGCTAGAGAGAAGATCAAGTGCGTTCTGGTTTTCAGAGAGCTACTTGCTTCAGATAAATTTTGAGGTATACAGAGCATTCGAAGCAATGAGGTGGATGGGACAAACGTAGGGTGAGTGTTTTAGTTACTTTCTTTATTGCTGAGACAAAATATCTGACACCTAAAATTAAAGAAGGAAACGTTTATTTGACTCACAGTTTGTAGAAGTTTCCGTCTATAATTGTCTGACCCCAAGTCAGGGTGCATGGCAGAGGGGGATCACAGAGGAGAAAGAGTGACAGGCAAGCAGGCAGGCAAGAGTCAGCCCTCTTTCTGTCCCATATACTTCAGGCAGGCTATCGGCCCTAGGGTGATAGTAACACTCACACTCTTAATATTAGCCAAACTACGTCACATAGCTAAACTATGTCAAACCAGTCAGTAGACTGACTTAGTAATCACACACCCTTGATCCCAGCACCACTCTCTAGGTCCAGCTACCTCTGCATCCGGCCCCATGACTGCATGAAGCTTTGGGGGAACGTCTAGACACAAGCCATAACAGTGGGTAAGGATTATTATTTTAATAGCTTTATTGAGGAATAAGTTTTATGCAACAAAAAATCCTCATTTTAAACATAGTTTAATGACTTTGGGCGAAACGTATAGCAATGTGAGACCTCAACCACATCAAGATGAAAAACATCCAAAGCATATTCCTCGTCTCTACAAATTTGGTCTTTCCTCTTCCTCGAATACCAGGTTCCCATTAACCTGCATTTTGTCCTCTTAGTTCTACTTTCCCTATAGTTTTATATGACTGAAATGACACAGTATGTAGGCCCTTACTTTCCTTCTCTCACTTAGCATAAGATTTTAAAATTTCGTTCATATTCTATACATCGACCTTGCTGCTTTTTATTTATGAGTAATGCTCATTTTAAAAGATGTCCACAATTTGTTTTGCCTATAAGACAGTTGAATTTCAGGTTCCAGTTTAGCGCTTTTATGAACGAAATTCCAATGGAAGTTTGTTTACAGAGCTTCTTGCCAACCTGTCTTGTGGATAAATTGTTGGGCAAGATGGCAAAGGTAGATTTCCTCGTCTCTTTTCTTGTCCTTAATACATTTGGAGAATGCATTCACTCAAACATGAGAATACTCACAAATCATACAATGTGGCTTTTGTAAGAAGAAAAATTTCCCTTTATTTTCTATCTGCTTTTTAACTAATTCTCTGCAGTCTGCTGTGCCCCTTTGTAGTTTACCATCAGGGCAGTCAATTGGCTTCATATTTAGAAATTAGAAGGAATTTTCTCCTTGCATTCTATCATCCAAAACTGAGTTACTAAGACCGCGGTGGGCCACCTAGTAGTCTGAGACGATGGAGGTGTGCGAGCATTCAGTGAAAGAAACCAGACTCAGTTCTTACTCAGTATGGGAATTTCAAAGTTACCTATTCTTGAGCCGGGCGTGGTGGTGCATCCTGTAATCCCAGCACTCTGGTGGCTGAGGCAGGAGGATTGTTGAGAGCTCGAGATCAATCTGGGCTACAAAGTGAGCTCGAAGAAACATAGAAAGAAAGAAAGAAAGAAAGAAAGAAAGAAAGAAAGAAAGAAAGAAAGAAAGAAAGAATTAACTATTCTTAAAATTTTTTAATAACTCTCATACTTTCCAGTGACTCTGTTATTTTTTAATAATTTTCACTAGGTTTAAACACCTTGTCTTGAGAAAGAATTGTCATTGCAAAAATAAGCTTTATTATTTTCTTTTATTTATGGCACTTGACAAAGAAGTATCCATAAATGTTAAAGGGTTGTTATTTTACAGTGTTAGAATTGAAAACAATTTTAAGTTTTAAATTTTTTCAATATTTCTGGGCTGGGAATATACCTCAGTGGTACAGTACCTGCTTGGCAAGTGTGAGGTCCTGAATTCTGTTCCTGGTACCAAAAATAAAAAAATTTAAACACTAATATTTCTCAAGTCTTCTGTATATTTTTTGTAATAAGAAAAAGAGCATCCTATTTACTTTCTTTTGGTAATAGATGACAGAACAAGAATACTGCAAGTTAAAGCTGAGATGTAATTATTGAGACAAAGTGCTTTAACAAACAGAAAAGAATTATTTTGTAATTAGTATAGTTTCACATCTTGAGTAAAATTTCCTATTAACGTGATACTTGAAAAAATTTGTGGGACTTTCACATGTAAGTAGTTTACCATGTTTCTTATTTAGGCTATTAATTTGTATTGGTATAATGTAATTTTTAGTAGCACAAATTAATGTAAGTTTGTGTTATCTGATTAATCTCCATCATAATTATAGAATTTAGCTGCTTATTTTACGATCACATTATTATTTCTTTTCGGAAGATCTCCAAACCTGAGGAGAGAAATAAGGATGTAATAAGAGATGATCCACAGTGAGAATTAACCAAATCCCACTCACTGCTCCAAATGCTTTACGTAGTTTCAGACTGTTTAATTCTCTGAGAACTTTTATCAGATTCATTCCAGTGTGATGCCCCTTTGAAAGGCTGGCTGTTTATCTAGCGTCATGGAACTAGTAAAACAGCAGAGGTGGAATTCCTTGGCTTTTACCGCGGCGAGCCTGGAGCTGGGCCTGCCCTTTGTATTTTCGTTATAACTGCGCTGAACTGTGGGAAGATGTGGGTAGGGTGAGGAGTTGGAGCGATCCCGTGACCCTCTCTCAAGATTAAACAGTAGGAAACATTGCTGAAAAGAAGCTAAGGATCTCCTTCAGAGATATCGGAAGGGTAAGTTGAACTAAGATTTTCCAGGGTTCCTTAGATACGTTCTGAGTTAAGGGCGATATGATATCTGAAATGTCTTCTGGATCTATAATTCAGTATCTTGGTTCTCTGTTTTGGTCTAGAGGAAAATTTAGAAGTAAACAACTTCTCATACCCGCTCCCTAGAAGCAAACTATTTTTTAAACCTCAGTTCTTTGTTTCTATTTCTAAAAAGCCAGGCTTTCAATTCTTAAGGATTCTTAGAGAAGAGAGCACTAGAGCAACATACAGAATCTTTGCATTTTCCTCCACTAGCCATTCTTGTCTTTGTCTCACCAAAGCCTCTTGAACTCTAGCACATACAAGGCCATCCAGCCAAATTACATTGTCCTGTCTGCCTAATTGTTAAGTGTGGCATTTTGAGTACCTTGTGCCAACATAATATATACAGAAGTAAAATATACGTCTTAAACGACATTTTTCAAAATAAGATGACTAGAAACTCCTAGCCTTTTCCTCTTCCACATCCCCACACAAAAATATGAAACAACAAAGGCAATTTTGACCACAATAACTAAAGGACACTATGAGAGAACGACAAAGAAGTAGCAGGAATCCCGAAAGGCACAGAATCCCATGCTATGTGTGCAGAAAAGGAAAGGAAACAGTTTGCCTCCGACACCCCATCAGAAGAGTACAGATCATCTCGGAACTAGGAAGGTCTCTCTGCAGAGAAAACCTGAGCAAGAAAACTGCAGCATCCGTCTCTGCCATCATCACCCCCAGGGCTTTCACTGTTAAAGTTCTGCAGTTTTCATAGGCAGGGGACCTTGCTAGGGAAGCTCCCTGGACTGCACATGCTGAGCTACCCTCAGAGATGGAGCTGGAGCTGCACAGCTGCTCCTGCTCCTGGACGTCTTGTAAATGAGAGCACTGCAAGAATGTGTCCACCTACTGGGGGAGCAGCCACAGTACCCTCTGTCCTTGCATATGTCCACCTGGTAGCCATCCCTGAGCAGTTCCCATTAGATCTGTTTTATAAGAAAGGCTTCACAGAGTTCTTCAAGTGAAAATGAAAGGACAATAGCTACTTTCATGAATATGTATATATATATATGAATATATGGAGTTCACTGATAGAACTTATTACATAATCAAATCCAGAAATCTCCAAATACTGTAAGGGAGATATGCAACATCCATACCTTTAGTATGGAGATCAAGGAAAAATGGTCCAAAAAAGGCTACAATAAGTTGCTAAAGAATTTACAATATAAAATATATACCTCAAGACATCAAAAATATAACTTGGAAGAGGTGGTGGTAAAAGCCAAGAGTTTTTATATGTGATAGAAGCTAAATTATCAGCTTAAAATCATAGATTATAACTAAAAGATGTTTTATGACTTCCTCACAGTTAACTGAAAACCAAAGCTTGACCATAGATATGCAAACCACAAAGAACAGACTCAGATCATATCGCTACCTAGAATTGTCAAATCCAAAAGGTAGAGAACAGAAGAGAGGAAAAAAGAGGCAAATGAACTATAAATGATCAGAAAAAAGTAATGAAATGGCAGCTACAAGTACTTGAATATAAATGTTAATGATAAGCTCTATTTTTAAAAAGTGGCTGAATGGATTAAAAAAGTCCAAGATCCAGCTCTATGCTACCTATCAGATACCTGTGTAAGCTCTCAAGACCACAGAGGCTGGAGGTGGGAAAAGAAAAAAAGAGAGACGATGCTCCGTGCAAATGGTGACCGGAGGAGAGTGGAGGTAGCTGTAGCTGTATTAACTGACGTAAGAGGTGTCAAATCACAACTTTCAAAACAAAGATGCTTGTGTCTGCTTCCCACTTCCTTTTATTTGTTTATTTTTAATTTTCTGCTACCTGTAACAGTGTAGATAATTAGAGATACTTTATATTTGTCTTGTATTTAGGCATCAAATCCATATATTAAGAATAGCAAGGTCAATTCTACCTTCGGTCAGTTCCTTCGGTATAACTAAACGAGAGATAATGTACTTTCTATATTATTTAAAACTTACCTTTTGGGGCTGGGGATTTAGCTCAGCAGCACAGTGCCTACCTGGCAAGCACGAGGTCATGAGTTCAATTCCCAGAAAGGGAAAAAAACAAAAAACAAACAAACACAAAAAACAACCTTACCTTTTGTTGTATCTTTTTTACAACAATGTAGCCAGTATCCTACCATGAAAATCGGTGTCCAAAGGTAAGATACTGTCATAACAAAACCCCAAAACCCTGTTACTGGCTTTGCCTTCCGGTGATGAGGGGCAAAGAGCAACATACTACACGCCAGAAAGCTCACGTCTCTTGCTGTTTCAAGGCAAAATATAGTGAAATACCTATGATAATTTTAGAGACAGGCCTCATCTTTATAGGAATTACAGTTCTAAAGTAAGTACCTAGGAAAAGTCTAAATACGGATGTACATTCGTAGATTCTTTGTATTTTTAAAAAGTCTATAAAAATACATTTAGTCAGTCGATCAATAAACAGGTTGAAAACAAAGGTGAACAAGAACAAAGCACTCTGAAAGGGCACTTTCTACCCGTTAACCACAGGAGGCACCCACGTCACAGTGTGGAGACAGAGGACTGTGCTGGGTTTGTTTTCTGTCACAAAGCATATTGGGGACAACTTAATTATGATTTTCCAAGGCGTGATTGTATTTGGGTTAGAAACAGATGCATCCTTGGTGTCGTGAGAAGACTGGATGGAATTTTCTCGAACATTTGCCAAGACCTGGGGAAATTTGATGTCAAAGACTGAATCTGTTAAAGAAAAGGAGAAAATTAGTTTTAAAAGAATCTTAGCTGGATGTGGTGGCACACACCTGTAATCCCAGCACTCTGGAGGCTGAGGCAAGAGGATTGCTGCAAGTGTGAGGCCAGCCTGGGCTACAAAGTGTGTTCAAGTCCATCCTGAAATGTGTAGTGAAAGCCTATCACAGAAAACAAGAAAGAGAAAAAGAAGAAAGCAAGAAACAAAGAAAGAGACAGAGAAAGAAAGAAAGAAAGAAAGAAAGAAAGAAAGAAAGAAAGAAAAAGAAATTTTATGCCTGTTCTATGACAAATCAGTGTTAAAATCACTGGTGCTCTTCAAATCATAATACGGTCATGTCCTGATAAACTCATTGAACACTCATGAAAATATCACGTCAAAACCACGATTAATGCACCTAACTTACCTAACGTCATCCTTTAGCCCAGCCTACCACAAACATGATCAAACATTTACATTAGCCTCCAGTTGGGTAATCTATCATAAAGCTTATTTTATAATAAAGTATCAAATACTGTGTGTAATTTTGAGCACTATGCTAAAAAAAAAGGTAAAACAGCATGGAAGTATATATTCACAGCATATGTATTAGTCAGGTATTTTCTTGCTAAGACATAATACCTGACACCTACAGCTTTTTTTGTTAATTAAGTCTATTGGTAAATTTCAGGTATGCATAATGATCACATTCATTATAAGGAATTTGTACCTGTACATGATATAACTCGACTTTTTTCCCATTCTGTTATCCACTCTCTAAACTTTCTTCCCCTTCCCTTTTACAAAAGATTTGTTTCCATTTTTATCTTTCCTCTCTGATCATTTTTTTTCTTTTCCCTTCCTCCCCACTGCAGTTCCCTTCCCCATTTGAATATTTTATTCCTATTTCACAATATCTATTATACATTTTGGTCTTATTTACATTTTCAGTGTCACATACTAGAGAAACAACGGGGTATTTACACATCTGTGTCTGGTTTATTTCACTTAAGAGGATGGCCTCAAGGTCCATTCATTTAGCTAAAATATCTCAAACTTATCCTTTTTTATGACAATGTAGTATTCCACTATATTAAAAAACCACATCTTTATACATTCCTCAGTTGATGGGCATTTGGCTGATTCCAAGATTTAGCTGTTACAAACTGTGCCACTATAAACATGGGTGTGCATATATCACTGTGGTATGATGCTTTTAATTCTTTTGAGAAAATACCAAGAGGAACAGTTGAGTCAAAAAGAACCTCTAGTCCTAGTTTGTTGAGGAATCTCCACACTGATTTCCATAGTGGCCGCATGAGTCTACACTCCCACCAACAGTGGAGAAGGGTTCCTTTCCCCCCACAGCCCCACCAGCATTTGTTGTAGGTTGACTTCTTGATGACAGCCATTCTTTCTGGGATGAAATGGAATCTCAGCATTGTTTTAATTTGCATCTTTCAAATGACCAATAATGGTGAACAAGCTTTCATATATTTATTTGCCATTTTTAATTCTTCATCTGAGAAGTGTCTGTTTATTTCAGATAGCCATGTTTGGTGTGGGTCTTTAAATTTGAGAATTATGATTTTTTTTTAGTTCTTTATGTGTTTTAGATAGTAGACCTTTGTCTGAGGAACAATTGGCAAAGATTTTTTTTTCCCATATGTGTGCTGTCCCTTCACTCTGTT
This sequence comes from Chinchilla lanigera, assembly GCF_000276665.1. Taxonomy (NCBI): domain Eukaryota; kingdom Metazoa; phylum Chordata; class Mammalia; order Rodentia; family Chinchillidae; genus Chinchilla; species Chinchilla lanigera. Next base: position 21,255,091 of record NW_004955432.1, read on the forward strand.
GATTTCTTCTGCTGTACAAAGATAAAACGAAATCCTAGTTATTTCTTTGTGGTAGATTGTTCCTGTGTGGATGGGGTTTTACTCATAAAGTCTTTGTCTATACCAATGTCTTCATAGATCTTTGAGGAGATTTGCTGTTTCTGTTTTAATATTTAGATCTTTAATCCATTTTTATTTTAGTTTAGTGCAAGGTGAAAGATACGTCTAGTTTTAATCTTCAGCATGCAAAAAGCCAGCTTTTCCAGCACCATTTATCAAAGAGGCTCTTTTTACTGCAGGGAAGATGCTTGGCCCCTTTGTCAATCATAAGGTGGCTGAGTGTGTCTGGAGTTGTTTCTGCATTTTCTAATCTGTCCCATTGATCCTCAGATCTGTTTTTTGCCACTATCATTTTGCCAGTATTGTGCTGTTTTTATCACAGTAGCTTTGTAGTACAGTTTCAAGTCAGGGATTGTGATGTCCCCGGCCTTTCCTTTATTTTCTAGAATTGCTTTTGCTGTTCTAGGTTTCTTCTGGTTCCAGATAAATGGTAGGATTGTTTTCTCTAATTCTCTGAGCTATGCTCTTGGAATTATAGTTGTGATTGAATTTTTGGTGCTGTTGTGAGGGATGTGGCTTCCCTAATTTCTCAGTGAGTTGGTTGCTTGTGTAGAGGAAAGTCACTGATTTTTCAGTATTGACTTTGTATCCAGCTGCACTACTGAATCCAACAATGGACAGCAGAGATGAATATGCACTTCTGACATGAAGTAATGCAAATAGCCAATAAATTTATGAAAAAATGTTCAACTGGTCATTTGAGAGATGCAAATTAAAACAACACTGAGAGTCCACCTCACCCCACAAAGAATGGCTATCATAAAGAAATCAACCAATAACAAATGCTGGAGAGGCTGTGGGGGAAAAAGAACCCTTCTCTACTGCTGGTGGGAGTATAGAGTGGTGCAACCACTGTGGAAATCAGTGTGGAGATTCCTTTAAAAAGGATTAGAGGTCCCATGCAAACCAGCTGTTCCCCTTCTGGGTATCTTCCCAAAAGAATGAAAAACATCATACCACAGTGATATATGCACACATGTTTATAGCAGCACAGTTTGTAATAGATAAATCCTGGAATCCACACAAATGCCCACTAACCAAGGAATGAATAAAAAAGATGTGATCATTTTACATGATAGAGTACTATTTAGCCATAAAGAAGGATAAACTTGAGACATTATAGATAAATGGATGCAACTTGAGACCATACTCATAAGTGAAATAAATCAGACTCATGTGTGTAAACATCATACTGTTTTCCTGGTGTAAGAAACTGAAAGAGTAAATAGGATGCAAAATGTACAATAGATTTTGTGAAATGGGAAGAAACTGTTCAAAAGGTGAAAGGAAGGAAAAAGGAAAAAATATAAGAGAGTTATACTACTAGTTTCTCTTAGTTCATTGAAAAGAAAGGTTTGTGCTAATAGATTTTGGAGAAATTTTTATGCCCATGTCTTGTACTCTGAGTAACTACTTTGAAAATAATAATACACAATGTATTAACTGTTGTCAGTCTCCTATTATTTTGTTATGAAATTTTATTTTGTTTTTTCCATAAAATAAAAAATGTGGCATGATCACAATCTATGCAGCTTAGTTAAATTTAAAACAATTACTGCAATAAAAATCATATTCCCATTAATTCTGCTCAAAATACTCCTCTTCCTTTCAAACACACTTATTCCATCTTTTTCACCACTTTCTCAAAAAATTCTGTAAGTCTTCATTTGTGAGAGTCTTTTCCTGGTCCACAAAGTCCCGGTAGATTTGGAGGATTTACAGCAATTTATGTCAAATGGAAATATGATGGTGTGTCTCATCCACTTTATTTGGTCTATCTGGTTCTCCGTGACTATGGCTCTTCCCCAAAGTCAACATGACCATAAAAGACTCAATATTTTGAGTGGGTTCAGGACATCAAGGCAACTAGGACAGTGCCACTAAAAATACCCATAAAAGAGATGTCCAGAACTGCTTCAGAAACTGACAAGAATGTTGAGATTTGTGCATTCAGAGTGAAGAGGGCTATTGAGGGTGGGATTAATGACAAGGTGTCTTTTCCTCTAATGTATTTCCTTAAATTTAAAATTTCATAGTAGTTTGTGATAGTTTCATATTTTACATATAACAAAATTTATAAACAATTTTATGTAATTAAATTAAACAAGTGAAAAGCATAACAAATATAAAAATCAAGAGAAAATCTTGGTCTAATGCCTGAGGGCCTGCTTCTGGACTCTCTTATTAGTTATATAGCTGCATATATCCCTTTGTCAAGAATGCAGCCTGGATTATGCTTGCTCTGTTGTAAGTCTCTAAATGAGCTATTGTGATTTTCTACATCTTTAGTCTCACTAAAAATATTTATTTCTATTTTAATTTCTTTATTCATCCATATAAATTTAAGAATCAGCAGGTCTACATTACTTTAAAAAACCTGCTGGAAATTTGGAAGGGATTGTGTTAAACTGCATAAATTAATTTGGAGGGCATTAACTTCTTTTCTCTTTGGATCCCTTCACATCTAGAACGTTATAGGTCTATCTTTTCATTTAAGTAACATTGATCTGTGTACGGATCCGTGGGGTTCGTGCTGTACCCCTGGAATGAACAGTGGAGAGAATGAGGAAAAATAGACAAGGGACAAAAAGCTGGGATCAGGTGGAAGTCCTTTGTCCTGAGCAGAGAAGGGGAACTTCCCAAGGACAATAGAGCAATTACTTATACCCTCGAGAGGTTGATTAATTTTAGCCCCGCTGCCCAGCAATCAGTTAACAAGCTACAGTGGCTTGTTTATGTGCTTGGAGGAGCTCCCATATTCTTGGGCTGGCTTCATCTTGCACATGTAGTTACTTTCCAGATTCAGCCACCCCCAACCTATCTATCTTCTCTATTTTATAAATGATGAGTGTTTAGCTGAAGCTGGAAAAGCTGTGGTTAGGGAATACAGTCAAATATCCATTACAGTGGTTAGTTACCAGTCTAGCTGGCAATTATCTGAAGTTGTTGATTTGAGCCCTTTACAGCTAACATCTTACTATGGCAATACTTACTTATATACTTTGTGGTTATGTGTTTCTGCTGGATGTTTAAGACCAAGTGAAATATGGTTTAAGACCATATTAATCACTTTTTCCTATCTCTCACTGTCAGTTAAGTCTCCTCATGGTTACTTTGGAACCACACACGGCAACTCTAGATCCATTGTCTCTGTCAGCCGTCTGGATGAGTCACAGCTATTGCTTGACCAAGTTGCTTTGTGTAAAACCCTAAGGGACATTTTCTCTCCAAGTGACTCTCCTTAGGTACACTGTACATCATCAAGTCACTTTCCTCTGTGGTCGCATAATCTCCTTGATCAGAAAATCGGGGGCTCAGCTGAGTTACAGGATGCCATAGCAGAGGTTCTATCTTGTCCTGGGTTTACTCTGACCTTGGAGGGCTAGGACCAAAATATTGACTCTCCTTTTAAGCCCATTTATCTACTTCTTTGGTCTCCAAATCTCAGTTGTTAAACATCCAGAAGAGAAGCTTAATGATGTTGCACTGCAATACAGGCAGCATGCCTAACATTACTTGCTGAGTATCAGACACCTTAGAACATAAGATGGGATTGTTATTTTCTAATTACCATGGACAGGCTATCATTTAGATCCCTATAGTATTTTAACAGATTACAGTTATATACGTTTACGTTGAAATTAGAAATAAAAACCATAAATAACATTGCCATATGACAATCATAGCAACATTTTATAACATACTTACATTTTCATTTTGACATAACATAACCCCTTTAATGAATCATCTCTATCTAATACCTAAAAAGCTTTTATCTAACTTGTTATCCTTTAACAGAATACATATAAATTTTTAAAGACAAAGGTCAGAATCTGGACAAAAAGTCTTCTCATAAGCAATCTTTGCTTTACATTTGGAAGAACTATACATCCAGACTCATGAATACATTTTAATACACCATGAGATTAACAATAATGAATTACCATACACATGTGAAAACCTTTATTTCTTAATTTAGCTTCATACTAAGAGCATCTTTCATGGGAACACCTTCTATTTTATTTTTCTGGAACACTTAACATTGACCAAATTGTTGGGGGTATGTCTCAAGAGACTCTGGAGGTCATTGGGAGCTCCTTATTAATGAATAAAGTTTGGCCACTTATCTATTCACTAATTGGAGTCCTGCCCAATAATTTCTTCTCATACTAATCAATTATGGTTAATTATCTTAATTTTGATGAGATGTGAGAACACCAATTTTGATATTATTTAAACCAGCTGGTAACTCAGGAGAAAGCAAGCTTTTAAGTCTATAACCCAAATTGTATTATAGACAAATGATAAAAGGAAAATAGTTGAGCTCAAAATAAAGGGGAACAGCTATTCACAGAATGACAGACATATATGTAACAAGTACACAGAACACACAAGCATCTTACAAAATCAGAGTGGACTCAAATGTATTCTAGATCAAATTGAATTATAGTAACTCGATTACAGTTTTTAGAAAGTTGTAATTGTAAATAGACTACTCATATTTTGTTATTCATTAATTAGCAGAGACTTCTTATCAGAAAATTTTGGAAAGAATATAATCCTTAACCTATAATGAATATACATTATTTGTATCTTATTCTGTCTTAAGAATAGTGGTAACTTTCAGCTCAATTATCTCTATATACTCTAGCATTTATTCAGATTTTTAATGCCTGTTTTGATTTCTATTTCCTGAGCTTTCTGGATCAATTTCTCTGGTTGGCTCCAAGTCAGGTTTAGCCTCATCCTATCAGCTGTAGAGCAGTCTCCGAGGTGTCACTGTCACAGGACTGTGCACCAGCTCCCTGAAAGGTAGAATCAGCTTCTTCTCCAGAGTTGAGTTCATGATACAGCCTGACAGCATGCTCTGGTACCCAAATAGGTTCTCAGAACAGCTTGGGGTAAGTGCCACTTCTGTCCAAAAGCATCTGCAAGTTCTATGTTGGTAATTTTTTCAGAACCTTGAAATTTCAAGAAACTATTCTCATCATGACCTGTCATATAACTCAGAACATTGCTTCTATCATCAGAAAGAGGATATTTTTGACCTAGGAGTACTAAGTAGAATCCTCCCAGTCAATTCCCAGAAATAATTCTTTCATGGTCACCTCATAGCTTCTGTAATCCATTATTATGTCATCTCCATACACATTTCATTCCATATACTTGTGACTAAACATAATAGCTGGTTTTTGACTTCTAGGACTGCAGGTCACATCATCTGCAGGCATCAGGACAATGTGGCTATCTTCCATGATTTATGAAGATTGTCACAACCTAATAATCTCTGTCATAATTTCCATTTTCTGCACACTTCCAAAGAAATTAATTTTCAGGACATTTTTAGGATCCTTGTCAAAAGCATCAGTGTGATGTATAAGAGTAGACACACAAAGACTCTTGGGATATATTTGAAAATGGTCATTCAGCTTAGTTTGGCTAGATGAATTAATTACCTCCAATCTTCCAGAGCATAAAATGGGCATCTATTCATAAGATGGGCTCTAATTGCAGGGTCAGGTTGATGTGAGAGACAATCTTCTCCCAATTATCTACTGGCTAGAGCCTTTATGTTAGAATAAAACCACTCACACTTGGACATGTCTTGGCAAGTGTCAATCCTAAACAGCAGCTCCTTGCTTTATTCTCTGGTGCAGTGCCTGGGGCATGAAGTCCTTCAGGAAGTGGTGCAGCTCAGGGAACAGGCCTTGCACATCCCACAGCAGGGTGACCGTGAGTGTCCCCTCTGCCTTGGAGACACTTGCCACGAAGGCCAGGAAGGGCTCAGCCCTTGGTCCCCTCTCCCCACCACCACTGACAGGTCCCTCCAACTTCTGGGTCATCTGGGCCTCTGTCTCCAGCCACTCAACCCTGTGTCTCCCTCCTGGCCCAGCTCTGGCCATTACCATGCATGGTGCCACAGGGTGCAGCACCAACTAGTGCAGCTTGGCATGGCCAGGCGGAGTTGGGTGGCCTTGTCCTTCCTCCCAGGGCCTGGGCATTGGCTAGCCACAACCAGCAGGTTCCCTGGCTGCCAGGGACTCCTCATGCCGCAGTCCTGTGCCGCCTTGCCAGCCTCCGCAACCATCTCCTCCTTTGCTTCTAGACCAAGGATCCCTGCGTTCCCACACAGCTCCTCATCCCCGACCTTGCTGCCCTCTCCAGGCCCATCTAGCTTCAGTCTTCTGCCAGCGTCTCCCTGGGTGGCCTCCTCCATCCCTGCTCCAGGCCTTGGGCTCTTTGTCCCCCATTCTATCTGACACCCCAGTGCATCCTGCAGTACACAGACCAGAGCAGTTGCAAGCGAGGGAAGGGCGCTGCTGGGAGGTAAACGGGAGAGGCCATCAGCAGCAAGGTGGGACAGCATGGCTGCAGGAGCAGCGGCAGCCCCCAGTCACTGCCTCGCTGGAGCGGTGCTGAGACTGCAGGCTCTGGCAGTAACTGGCTGCAGCTTTCATTTTATCACCTTGGAGCCGGGTGAGCTTGTTTTTCCCACTCTGATCACTGGACATCTTGCTCCCGCCCAGATTCCAAGCACTGGGGCCATCACAGGACAAGTACCTGCCCCTGCATCCCTCACGTAGGTCTTGATGATGGGGGTGTTTCCGGTCCATGCAGCGAAGCCTTACTGGGCAGGAACATTTAGTTGTTTTACAACTTTGACAGGTGATATCCTCCCCTCGGTAAGGGTTGTAAGACTTCTGGCATGTTCTGCAAAACAGTTTGAAGTAAACGTTGCTCATGCCCTGAATACACTTCACGGATATTGCAGTCCTTGTGTGGATAACAGCCATATTTCTGCTGAAGGCACAGGCGCTCCTTGCCCAGCTTGGCAGCTGGCGCTGACCTCTCCCATGTGGTAGTGGTCGCATCCTTACTGTCTCCAGCCCTCCCTGCCACCAAGGGCTGCTTTGGCCTCTGCAGCATGGGCTGTGGAGCCTCCTCACTAGTTCGAGCCTCCTGCTGCTCCTGCCAGACACTTAGTGATGGGGACACCTTCCTTGCTGCCCCCTTGTCCTCCTCCAGTGCCACAGAGACCTGCATGCTTGCCAGGGCCTCCTCCAGGCAGCTGGTGAGGCAGTGGGAGCACACAGGCCAGCATATGGCGAGGGAGCAAGTGAAGTGTGCAGGGCCAGCTGGGTTTCTGGTCCCCGCACAGCAGCACCCACCACCCGAGCACACACTGAACTGAGGCATTGCGCTGAGGTTTCACCTGCACCCCCACACTGCAGCAGTTGGACCTTCAGAGCCCCAGCCATATTCTGGGCTTGTGTGTGACCAGAGTGTGGCAGAGAAGGATGAGGCAGGAAGGTGTCCCCCACCACAGAGCCGCCAGCCATCGGCGCCCTTGGTGTTCGGCAGGTAGGGAAAATATAGGAGTAGGGAGGGCATGCTGGGTACCTGAATGCAACGGGCACCTCGTCCCCTGCTGCAGCCATCCACGTGGCCCCCATTATTTGATGGGACTGAGGCAGGCTCCAGTGGGAGTTTCCTGGGAAGGGCCGACCTTTTCCAACAGTTCTAGATCTCTACTCATTACTCTAGTGATGCTTTCATTGACACTCAGTACAAGGACTGTCACATTTCATGGAAGAGACAACAATGGCTGAGCTGCCTCTGTCGGTGCAGCAGAGCAGTTCTAGAGAAAATGTCCTTTGTCCACGCAATGAAAACAAATGGCTTTGTTTTTCTTCCCTTCCTCCAGGCTGTGGGTGAATAGCTTGAACAATAGCTGCCTCCCAGGCAGCCCACTGCACACATGAGGGGCCAAGATCTGCATAAATCCGAATCATCTTCGGCAACGTAGCCCGTTTTCTATGGGCTCTTGAAGCCTCTTTACATCATTTATTTGTATTTTCAAAGGCCAGCTGTTGAACTGTGACTTTGCTAGCTTCTGTGTTACTTACGATCCTCTCACTAGCTTGCAATGCGCAGCAAAATTTTGAAAAGGTTCATCCAGGCCCTGAAAAATAGAAGCCAAGTTAAGGGCTGCCTCACCCCTGGGAGGAAGGTCCCTCCAAGCCTTCTTGGCAGCCACCTTGGTTTGCTCCTATGCTGGCAGTGCAAAGGTCAGTTGATTGTCCGTGATAGCAAAGGCACCTTCCCTGACTAGCATATCCTTGGCAACAGCTATGTTGTAAACAGCATTACACATGTCCTGGTCTGTGCAATATTCAAAAAAATTTCCTTTCCACAGCAAGTAATGATCTGGATTTAAACATGCTTTAGCTGCTGCTTTCCAACCATTCAGGGCCATAGTCTGTAGTCCTCGAATTTCTACTAAATTCAAGGTAAAGGGAGCAGTGGGGCCATAAGTAGCAGCAGCTTGTATTCACTCTTTTAGGGTTTTAAGAGGTACACTTCATAATGGTATGACTTGTCCCAGATTTTCAGGGATTTGAACTTCAGTTACAGGGTAGATATGCTAAAAACCCTCCATGGTCTCCCTGATCCCTCTAGCTTCTTTTAATGCCAATTGCAAGGGAGACAGAGAAAACATCTCTACTCCCTGAGAGGCAGAAGTCACCTGTGTTGCAGCTAAATTTCCCCTAGCTAAAAAAGGCTGGGAGAGCCATCTGTGGCTCAGTCAAATCCACTGGGTGTTGTAAGATAGCATTTACGGGGAAACACCTGTCTGGTGGGGAAAAGTCCCTCTTGTCCCCCACCACTCCTTCCTTCTTAAATTGGACCAGGCTAGAGGGTTCAGGCTCTATCAGCGGGACCATTGCTCTGCCCTCCGTGTCCCTCTCAGGCTCAAGACTTGATTTTAACATAGCATTCTGAGCCAAATCCCTTATGGTTATAAAACCCTTCCAAACAACATCCAGAAAGTTAAATACAGGAGTCAAGCATGCAACAGACACTTCTATAGACACCGCCCCCCTCCCCTGGAGTCTTGAGTCTGTTCCTGCACTTCCATATCCTTTTCTCTTTTGAAGCCTGTGTATTTTCTGGACCTAGAGAACACGTATCCCCATGCTTTTCACCTGAGGTGCCAGTATCACGCACCCCAGTGCTAAATACCAGCTCTTACAAATGCACTTCTCCCCTTCTGCTGCATGCTATTGGGAAACATTCTCCCTGCCCACTTATTCCTACCGGGGTCCCGTCATGGTCAGCAACTGTGAACATCTGTTGGGTTCCTGCCGTACCCTGGGAAGGATCAGTGGCAAGAACGAGGAAAAATAGATAACAGACAAAAAGCTGGGGTCAGGAGGAGGTCCTCTCTCTCCTGAGCGGAGAAGGGGAACTGCCCAAGAACAGTACAGCCTTTATTTTACACCCTCCAGAGGCTGATCAGTTTCAGCCTCTCTGCCCAGCAATCAGTTAACAAGCTACAACAGCTTGTTTACACGTTTCGAGGTGCTCCCGTGTTCTCGGGCTGCAAAGTCATGGCCTGTGCTTATAGAAACACAGCTTTATTTTTTTCTGATCTGTACATCTTTTATTTCTTTAGCTACTTATTGTATTGGGGAGGAGTACTAGCATGATGTTGAATAAGATTGAGGAGACTCTCAATCATTGTTTTTACCTAAGTTTTAGGAGGTTTATATTCTTTCAGCCACAAGTATGGTTAATGTTTGTTACAGTAATTGATAAATTTAATGCCATCCCAAAGCTATCACTTTTCAACATTGGTATATGCTTATGGGGTATTCCATACATGTGTATAATTTACATTAATTAAATTAGTTCCTTCAAGCAGTCATGTTTGTGTGCTGGGATTTCCCACTTTTCTATTCATTTTGAAGTATACGGCATGAATTGTTTGGCCCACTGGTTCCACACTGTACTAAAGAGAACCAGGTGCGATTATTTCTCCCTTGTTAAATTCCTTCTTTTTCTCCCCTCCCTCTCTCTCTGTATCTCTGACACTATCACATTCTTTCCTTCTGCAGGCTGACTTACTAGTTTCTATAAAAGAGTAACAGTACATGATGCTTGTCTTTCTAGGGTTGCTTTCACATAGCGTAATGATCTCCAGTCCCATCTATGTTACTACAGCTTACAGTATTTTATGGCTGAATAGTATTCCATTGCGCCAGTAGACACCATTCCTTTATACTGGGTTAGAGGGCAGCTGGGTTAATTCCATATTTTGGCCATTGTGAGTAAGCCTGTGAGAAATATGGGAGTACATATATCTTTTGTTGTAATGATCTTGGTATATACACAGTAATGAAATTTCTGGGTCATATGGTAGTTCTATTTTTCTTTTTAGATAGATCCACATTGTACTTTTTTATGGTGACTGTACTAGTTTAGTTTCCTTCCCACAGGATAAAAATTCTCTTTCCTCTGTGCTCTCAGCAGCATCAGTTATATCTTGCATTTTCTTCATCCTATTTTAAAGGGGAAAAACAATAACAAAATACCAACAATGAAGACAAAAACAAAACAACACAATAACAATAAAAACATACAGAATTTCACAACAAGATAATAGGAAATTAACAATGGTTGTTCTATTACATATTGTCATTTTCAACAAAGTTGCTCATATTAACAGATGTAAGCATGTAAGATTGATCAAACAATTGAAGAGAATAAAAAGTAATGTAAAAATTAGAAACTATACAAAGCCTCACTAAAAAAGCTGGTAGGGACTCAACAAGGGTTGTTACACTGCACATTGTTGTCTTGAAGTTAGTTATTCAGATTACCAGATATAAGCGTGCAAACTTGGTCAAAAAATTTAAGCATTAACTGTTCCTTTCAATAAATTGGTAGGCATCAGTAGTACAATTATCCAAACTATCGTGTGTGTGTGTGTGTGTGTGTGTGTGTGTGTGTGTGTATTTTTCTCTCTTCCTCTTTTCTTTCTTTTCTTTTTTCCCTTATCCCAGTTATTCCTTACTTTGAGCAATTTCTCTCCCTTTTATAATATCTATTGTACCTTTTGGGTTTTATTTACTCTTTCAGGTTCTTACACTAGGGAGACAATGCAGTGTTTACACACGCAGGTCTGATTTATTTCACTTATGGGTATGGACTCTAGTCACATCCATTTACCTATAAATGCCTCGAGTTTATCTTTTCATAGCTGAGTAGTACTCTGTTGTATAAAAATACCACATCTTTTTTTATCCAATACCCAGTTGATGGGCATTTGGGCTGTTTTCAAGATTTAGCTATGACAAATTATGCTGCTACAAACATGGGTGCACATATATCACTGTGGTATGATGTTTTTAGTTCCTCTGGGAAAACACCCGAAGGAGAATAGCTGAGTTAAGTGGGACCTCTAATCCTAGTTTTGCAAGGATTCTCCACACTGATTTCCACAGTATTTCTTGTATTTTCATGACATTGTATATACTTTTTGCCAATCATTGAAAAATTTTTATTAAGCATCTAGTAGTGCAAATATTCACCTGTGCAATCAACAAATAGTTGTTTAATATATATTATATCAATATGCACTGTCCAAAAATTTTTAAAGAAGGCAGATATATGTTTTCAGGAATATACAGTATAAGTTGCATTTGCATAAGACAGAAAAGACCTTTGCTACAAGGCAGGTTAAGATGAATTCTATGAGGAAAAATATAAGCCATTTTAAGGGATTTCAGGAGGCATGTAGAACTGGGGTATCAGAGGAGACTCATGAAGGAAATCTCATTGAAAAGGAAAGAATGAAGAAATTTGCTAAATGGAAAAGCGGGTTGAGGAGGGCATTCCCGGGAGAAAAGTTCAGGCAAAAGCAATGCAGGGAAATTTGGTTCCATTAATCAGTATGTCTTCTTTTTCACCAGCGTGATGCCTCATTATAAGTTGGGAGCTCAGACGGTGTTAGTCATTTAACCATGGACTTCTCCTTCAGTAATATCTTGCTGATTTTTGTCTTCTGCTGCTTTACTGTCTTTTATAATTTCCACTGAAATTTTTCTATCATTCTGTTTTCTATCCTTTCTTAACATACCATTTTTTTTTACATTTTAATGGTTCTAATTTGTGATCTATGTTTGTAGGTATAACATGTACTAATAAAATAACTCAATTCCTCCTTCTTATCCCTTCTACCATTGTTGCTATTAATTTTACCTACATTTATCATTTTTGTTGTTTTCTGAAGAATTTTTAACATTTCTTTCAATCCAGGCATATTAGCAACAAATTCTTCTAATTTTTGTTCATATCAAAAATCTTTATTTCTCCTTCATTTTGAAGGATAATTTGAAGAGTACAAAATTCTAGGTTGGTGGGTTTTTTTTTCTTTTTTTTTTTGCTCAACACATTACATATTTTACTAAAGTTTTATCTTGCTTTCATGTTTTCTGAGAAGTTATGCCTAATTCCTGTCTTGTCACTTTTCAAAGAAGGGTTTTTGTTTTATTTTGTTTCTAGTGGATCCTCTGCAGATTTTTTCTTTATCTGTGATTTTCTGCAGCTTGAATATGATACAATATGATATGTAGTTTTTTGTCACATATTCTACCTGGTGTTCTCTGAGCTTTCTGGAATTCTGACTTAGTATATAATATTAATTAGAGGAAAACTCTTAGTCATTATTCATTTTCTTCATTCTTCTGTTTCCCTTTCAGTTGTTTTTCTCTCTCTCTTCTTTCCTTTCCCTTCCTTCCTTCTTTTCTTCCTCTCTTCCTTCACTCTTTCCTTCCTTCCTTCCTTCCTTCCTTCCTTCCTTCCTTCCAACTCTTCAGCTCAAGGTATGCTCCTGCTTCTGTCTCCCAAAAGGCAAGGACCACAGGTGCACGCCGTACTCCCAGCTACTGTAGCCAGTATTCTTTCAGACATTCTTCTTCCTTCTCATTCTGGCATGCCCATTATATATGTGCATACCTTTAAAATTTTACCACAATTCTTGGGTACTCTGTTTTCTGTTAGTCTTGTTTCTCTTTGCATTTCTGCTTTGGCAGTTTCCCTTGTGATATGCTAAAGCTAATTATTTCCTTAGCAGTCTACTAAGAAGCTCCACAAAGGCATATTGTTTTCTATAATGATATTCTCGATCTCCACTACCTCTACTTGAAACATTACTAGAATTTCCATCTCTGTGTTTACACTGCCCATGACTGCATGCATACTACTTATCTGACACAGCCTTTCGAATAATACCCATAGTTGTTTTAAGTTCCTAATCTGATAACTCCAACAACCCTGCCTCATCTGAGGCAGGATGTCACATGTGTGTGAGAAAGTATTTTAGTATGACTTGAAATTTTTCAGCTACTCAGACCTTGGGGAAAAAGAACTACAGTACACAGGACTTTAATATGAGATGGTAACGTGAGCAGAGGAAGCATCCTATGGTCTAACAGTTTCAACTCAGGGTTTGGGGAGCCTGTAACTCTGAACTGGATTTCAGAAGAACCTGCTTCGCCTCCCTCTGCCTCCATCTTAGCTGGGGTGGAATGACTAAAGTTGATGGAACTGGGTCTTTCGCTTTCCCCAATTGTCTGAGAATCAATAAAAAAAAAAACAACAACAAAAATAACATAAGCTCTAGTGAAAAAGATCCTCTTGAGGGCCAACCTTGTTAAGAACAGTTTGCTCTGGAGCATTTTTCAAATCAGCTGCTGTGTGCCGCCTTTGCTGGAAGCATTTTCTCCACTGTTCATTATGGCCACCTGATCAAGCGTCTAGGGGTAAACCCAGGAATATGTCATAGTCCTTCTACGACTGACCATTCCTTGAATTTCAACTCTTAGATTTTTCTACAGCAGCTCAACAGTTACCACTTAAGTTTTTCCAACCCTCCAGAGGTTCCTGTAGCACTTTCCGCTGAGTTTTGGTTCAGGTATGTTGGGATGCCATATGCGTGGCTGTATCTTGGGTATGGACATCCCTCCTCTAGTAACCAAGTTGTGCTGTATTTTTAAGTTTGTTCTTCTCAGTTGTTGTTAGAGGGAAGTGATGCCGTCCAAGCTCCTCACACACCAGAGTGGAAACAAAATCTTTCTCCACAGACTTTTCTGTGGGTTATTAAATCCAACTTTTGGCTCACATCATTTCCGAGGAATTTGAGAAGCTTTTTTTAGTTTTGCTCCTTGGTAAGTAATGTCTGTGTTCCCTGGCTACTTTGGGCTTTTTCTTGAGGACTACTTCTTAGACATTTGATCACATGGTATGCTTTGATTTCTTGAAGGAGGGCAGAGTCCTTATCACATGTTTGTTTTATTGAGCTTGTTGGATCTCTGGGTTATAAGTTTCCTCAGATTTGCAAACATTTCAACCCGCATGGCTCCAAGACTTTGTGTCCTTATCTGCAATCTTCATCGATGACTCTAGTTACAAGCTACATGTTACATAGGCTCCAAGTGCAGCAAGAGAGCACATGTCCCTCAGGTGCTCCCTTCAACTTTGTTCTGAAGTCACTAATCCTATTCATGAGGGCTTTTCTCTTGTGAGTCCCTCTCCTCTTAAGGAGGCTTAAATTTCATCCTATGAACTTTGGTGAGACCGTACAGTCAAGCCATGGCAACCACCCGCCCTTGCAACATGATGGTACTTGGAGACAGGACTTTCAGGAGCTACTTAAGGTTAAATAAGTCCAAAAGAGTATGGTTTTCGTCTGCTAGGCTTGATGGCCATATGAAAGAGAAGGGGTGAGCGAGTGGCGCTTATCACCTGGAGGCAATGAAGAAGGGAATGTGGACACACAAGCAAAAGAAACCACCTCCACGTCTGACAAAGCCCCCTCCCAGCACCCAGTCATGTGGTACTCTGATCTCAGACTTTCACCTTTCAGATCTGGGAGAAGTAGATTTAAGTTGCTGAAGCCCCCCAAGCTGTGGTATATTTTATACAAGCATGAGCAGGATAAGACAAGTTATATCACAAAAATTATGAACATATATTATTTACTTAACATACATTGAAAGAAATCCTTTTTTTCAAAATTCAAATTTAAAACGTGAAGTTATTTCACAAATAAAAGTATCATAAGGAAAATTTTGAAACAATTCATTAAAGTACTTTGTTAGCAATAAAAACAAATTGAATTTATTTTCAAGAAAGTGAGGTGATTTACTGGTTATGATATCAACTCATGTAGGACAATTGAGACAAATAATTTCTAAGGAAATTAATATTGTACCAAAGAAATTTATCGAATAAATTGCATAGCCCTATCCTCTCATCAAAAGGCACCAAACAAGCTCAGAAATATTTTCACTTTTACAGTATATAAGTAAGTGACAGTAATAATTGAGAAATATGATTCAGATTATCCTACATAAATACACTAACCCCAGACTAAATATCCTCTAATCTCTCAGTTATATTTTATTTGAACTATGATTGATATCGACATTATGACTATTTACTGAACTAAAGAGAATAACCACATTGCCTAATTCATTCTGAGAAAAAGAAATCAGTACTGTGGATATTATAGAAAATGCCTTTACTGCTTCAATGCTTCAGTCTGGTTGTTGAATGAACAGAAATTGTAAGGAATTCTATAATGTAACAGGAAAAAAAGTCTTTAAAAATATGAGAATATTTTCTCAGAAATGGCGGAGAGTGAAATTTTGTAGACATCTCCATTTCTGGTTTGTAGTGTGTGATTTTCATTCATTTTCCATGCAGTTGGTTCACAGGACTCAGACACAGAGAAGAGGGAATGGCCCTGACCAACCAACTTGCTCTTCAGTGAGCTTGTTTTCCAATAAGGGCAGATGGAAAATAGACTGATAAGTATGGCATTTATCAAATACCAGAGAATCCTGCTTTGTGAGAAAGGGAGATTTCACATTAAAATTGTACACGGTCAGATCATATATGGTAGTCTTATTGAACTCCTCAGGTTTTAGTTAAGTACTGCCATAAACATTATGAGACCTTAATTAAGTATTTATGTAGGTTTGTAAATAGTAACCTAAAACAAGAAAGTACTCAGACACAGCATGTGGCTCAGTTAAAATTCTTCACTGTTATAGCAGGTAAGATAGAGTTTACGAGGCCTGACTCCCATCTGACTTTCAAGATCTTCCTGAAGAACATTACGCCTTTATGTGGCAAGCTGCTATTTTTATTTGGGCCTCCACAATTGTCCCCCAAGTTGAAGAGACATGAATACAATCTTGGATTGCCAGGTAGAATTTGAAATGCATATATAATTATTCATTTTCCAATGCCAACTTACTTCTGACTTCAAATAGATGAAATGGTAGCAAATAAAATCAGTGAATGTATAGAAAGCACGTATAGGATATAAACAGCAGGATCCAGAATACTTACAAGTGCTTGAAATAGATTGTCCTACTAATATGTCTGAGACTTCTTCCCTGCAGGTTCCTAATGGTAATATAATTTATTGCTCTTCTCCCTTTCAAAAAGCATTTACAAGTCTTAAGCATATACTAACTGCAGTGTAACTGGAAGTACTGTAAATATGCCTACAAAGAAGCATCAGGCATGGTGCTTGTCCTTAAAGAAATTTCAGTCTTGCAGCTGAGAATAATCTAAGCATACTAATAACTTGATAAAGCAAGTCTCTTAAGAGGGGAACAAAGAAAGTGCTCACAGAACTCCACTTCTTCTGGGTCTGAGGCCCCAGGGGTATAATTCAGGTAATCAGGAGGGCATAAATTCTAACTTTGTTCCACTCCACACTCTCAGATGACAGGGCCAGAAGTCTACTCCCATTGAGATCTATGGCTTTTGCCAAGCAAGGAGAAAAAAATGACTTATTCTCTGACGATATGGACTCCTGTTTGGCTTGGTTAACCTGCTTTCACTTCCCTTAGGAGAATAATTGAAGTGGAGGAAGTTGCATGTAGCGATTCAGAGGTTTGCAACCAGGAAAATTCTTAGATTTAGGGGCATATGCAGCCTTTCATGTACAAAGTTCTCATTTTAACCTACCTCAGGCTACCTGGCTTTACTGATTTATACTTAATTAGGATTGAGATTTCATTGAAAGTCGAATACTTACATGCTTCTTTCCATGCATTTCAGATCATGTTGGCTGAAGCAAATAATTGTAAGAGCACTAAAGGAATGAACTAATACCACCGGGAAGAGTTTCAACCACCCCTGCCCCTGACAACCTATAAGTAAGCCCTGCTGTGTGCTCTGTTCACAGAAGTATCTTTCTGACATCACTTGTGGTAGCTGAAAGATTTCTTTTCCCATCAGCTAACAAAATCCAATACCATCTCCTCCCTTTTTAACCATGTCTCAAAATTCCTTAAGAAAATTCTCTATTTGCTGTTAGACATTTACACTATTTGGATGAAATAGAAGCTTAGTTATTCCAGATGTGTTCAAGTTCCTTTATGATAAATGAACAGCAATTCAGAACCAAGTTAAGAAAGAAAATCTATATTAATTATAGCAAAGAAAGAAGAATATATTGTCCTTAGAATGATTCAATAACATCATGCTATTGTGCATTCAAGGCATTTCACAAATACAGAAGTCCAGTAAGGACAGAAATTATTCACTGTATTTTAAAGGGTTAGAAAAGCCTGAAAGATCTATTTGCATCTTTTACACATGTCTCAAGTAGCTTTCTATGAGGTATGACTTCCTTCATTACTAATGGTAAAAAAATCTAGTTTAAACTACCTATAACTTTTTCAGTTTGTCTATAAACCTTGCCCAAATTCAGAAGAGATAGCTCTAGAGAAATATATTCAACTGGTCAGCTCCAGGGCTGGCTTTCATAGGTTATATCAGATTCTGT
Source organism: Chinchilla lanigera (assembly GCF_000276665.1). NCBI lineage: Eukaryota > Metazoa > Chordata > Mammalia > Rodentia > Chinchillidae > Chinchilla > Chinchilla lanigera. The sequence continues at coordinate 21,272,843 of NW_004955432.1, forward strand.
TCTTTACTTTGTAATTTGCTACTTATGAGATGGTCATGAAAATATTTTACATATTATTGGAGTACCTAATAAGAAAATAGTTCTTTTGCAGTTGAACTTAAGAAACTACATTATTTCACTTCTTATTCTGGTCATCAAATTAGGGTCTGATTATAAGGAAATTTTTTATACATCTAAAATTAGTACATTAGGGGCTGGGGATTTAGCTCAGTGGCAAAGCGCCTGCCTGGCAAGCGCAAGGTTGTGAGTTCGGTTCCTGGTACCGGAGAAAAACCAAAAATAAAATAAAATAAAATAAAATAAAATAAAATAAAATAAAATAAAATTAGTACATTAGATTTTTGAAAGTTGACCAAAATATTATCATGAAGTTTTATTTTTAAAAGTTCCAGCTTCAAAACTAGCAAAAAGTTAGGATAAAATAGCTACTTTACTGTTCAGAAGATGAGCATATCTAGGCCCCATGAAAAATAGGGAGTTTCTGATTTCCAAATTAATCAGTCTTCCTTTGAAAGTTCATTTTTGTCAGCATATTTGCTTGCTGCCCTAAGGTATTAAGTACTGAACAATTAAAAATGACAGTATAGTATATTTTGTCATCTATTCCTGCCATGTAGCTATATTTAAACTTGTTGATGTTGCTGTACTTTAAAAAAATTCCATTTATTTAAATCTTGATTCTTCAGTGAGAAGCAGCTTCCATAAACTTCCCAAAATGAGTATCTAAATATCACTGAACATTAACTTCATATAGAGAAGTTTCCACCTGAGAGGACACCTTTTCGCACTAACTTGACACTTCACCTCTTGAGATTTATGGTTCTTGCCTAAAACTGAAAGTAAGTGTTCTGTGCACGTCAAAAGAAAAATACGAGCTCTATGACTGAAAAATGAAAATTGTCTCATGGTTTAGTGTCTGACTTAAAAAAATAATCTGAGGGCTAAGAATGTGCAACTCGTCTAACCTCTCCTAAGTGACGCTAGCTGAATTTTAAGAGTACTCACACCTATCGGAATATTGCCCCCCAAGGGTCGGTGCACTCATTCCTGTATACCCACACCATTTTAAATAAAAATCCTAAATCTTCTGGTCAGTCACTTTCAAAATCCAATTTGTGCACCTATGAGTGAAGAGTTTAGAACAGAGAAGAGGACTTTGTTTACCTAGATGAAATGCATCCATACATTTTTTTACTCATTGGAAGCCCAAATTAACCCTGACATTACTACCATTTCCTAACCCAGTGTTAGTTGATACTTCCATCGCTGCTTTTCGGTGGAGTTCAGGGGTAAGTAGCAGTGCCCCCCCCCCACGATGAAAAGAGAATAGCTGTGTCGTTTGGGCTTCTTATTGAATGTATGAAATGTCAGTTTGCTCATTACTTTGAAATCCTAAAAATCATAATCTCTGAAATGTCACCATGTATCATAGGTCCCTCGGCTGTTGTTAAAACACCTAAAACCACAGCTCCACATGCATGACTCAGAAATTGTCATACATCTGAAGGTCACGAGAGACTTTTTCCAAGCCAGCTGTTATTGTCACACTTGTGGAATTTTTAGTAGTTGAGGTGATTTTTCCTCTGGTTTGGTTTGAAGCTATTTGCACATAAAATATCTGGTGGCCTCAAATTTCATTACAATAAACTTTTGGGGTATTTGGATAGATACCTGCTAAATAGGCTGCAGTGAAATGAAAAGCCAGGTGGGGCTCTATTGTTGGGGGAAAAAGGATGATGACCGACTTTTTTGTCTTAAAATTGTCAGTATCTGTTGGTGAAGGAGCAAGAAATAAAATCCTATGTAAATAGTACAGTGATAATTTTATTATCTATTTATTTATTTATTGTCATTTTGAGACAGGGTCTCACTATGCGGTTCAGGCTGGCTTTGAGCCACTGTGTAGCTCAGGCTGGTCTTGAACTCACAACGATCCTCCTGCCTGAGTCCCCCAAGTGCTAGGATTACAGGAGTGTGCCACCACACCTGGCATACACTGACACTTTTAAATGATGGATATTATAAGAATCTTTTTCCCTTTGTTACTATGCTAATCTGGGTTATTTTCAGGTATTACTTATGTAATTCTTTTCTTTTAATTTTAGATGGTGAATATTGTAAGAGACTTTTTGTTGTTGTTCATACACCAGTTGGGTTTTTTCCATATAATACTTACTTGGTTCTTCTCTTTTGTTTTCCCCCCTCTTCTTTCTCTTTGCCTCTTTGTTCTTCTTCTCTTCTGTCTAACTCATATTAAAATTTTAATTCAGGTTTCCTTATCTGCTCTGGTCACAGGATTCCCTTCTGGCATTATTTGACACGTCCTCATGAAATGGAGAGTGCATCGTAGACAGAGAACAGGGTCTAGACTCATACTTTCATTACTGTCCTCATAAACAAGAGAAAATAACTGTATTTTTTTCAAGCTCTGTCTCATCATACAAAAAATAAGGATGCTTAAAAGAACCATTCTTAAATTCTCTCCACATGATAAAGTCCTTTGATTCTATGAATCCAAGCCCTATTATTCTTTCAAATGGAATCCAGTATGGGGAAATGTTAAGAATTTTATAATACAGAAATGATCTGTTTAGTAGAAAATACCTGAGATCCTATCATTGGTATGGACTTTTCCACTGAAAGCTTGATTCATATTGATATTCACATGTTCTGAGGTCTACTATCATGCACCGTCTCGTAGTAGGTATAACAGTTACACGTTTTCACAGAAAGACCTAAGCTGGAATTCTAAATTTGCTACTGACTACTGCAGAGATAATCTGAGATTTTTCCCTGCGGAGTAATTCCCATTCTTTACATCCATTTATTGGCTATTGTATAGACATATGTAAAGTACAGTGCCTGATATAAAATATATGCTCAAGATGAAAACTATATTGCGTATTGGAATTACTAAAGAGTTTTTATTTCTTTGTGGGAAAGTATGAATATAGAGCGTAAATAGAGCAGTGTGTATGATAGTGAAGGAGTACCATCGAATGGTACCTCTTGTGATAGTGAAGACACCAAGCACAGAATACGCTCAGATGGCAAATGCGATGTGAACACTCCCTTCCAGCCTTTCATGGCAGATACTGAGTCATCCTCAAGAGCTTGGGCACGATTTTGGAATCCACCTAACCCTAGCACTTCACCTGGGCACCATTCATTAACTGTTGTGGAACTCAGGAAAAAAACAAACTAGCCATCTCTGACCTGTGTCTAGTCACAGCCTCAAGTATAAAACAAAGGGGAAAAAATGAAGGAGGACTGTTTATGTACTGAGAATACAAATTCACAAATTAAATTCTAACATTAATTTGAACTCATAGCTACTATTCATACTCTCCTGTCCTTTTTATTTTTGAACCTTCAGAATTCTTTCATTGGCAAATAACTCAAAATCAGCTGCAAAGTCGAACTTAAAAATAGCATCGCAAGTCATACTATCGAGCATTGTATGTGTGTGTATTAATCAGACCAATTGGTCAAACTTATTTATCACATTTATTTTAAGTTACCATCATTTTAAAAATATGACATCTTCGACACCTTTCTTGGAAGTAACATTTTTAGAATTCTAAACATCATTTTGTAGAAGGAAGAAAAGAAAGGTGGCCCCAGCAATGCTGGCTCTGTCTACAGAAAGAGTTTCCGGAGAACCGCAAAATGAACCCGGACAACGCTGCAGGTTCTTATTGTCTGCGTGGTGAGTACAAGACAGGTTTCCGCATCTGCGTCCTTCTGAATCTCGTCAGCAACACTGACAACTGGAAGTAAGGAAGAATGCTCAGCTGGAGGCCGCTTGAGGTAGGAAAAGCACTCCTTGGATAAAAAAAAGTCCTAATTGAAAGAAATGAAGGGTAATTTAAGTCATCACAGTTTGAAAGAAAAAAAAATCTGAATCCAGTTTAACCTGTCTACCCTCTCTTTTGAAACAAAAATTACATCTTCAAAAACATTATTAATTTATCACCCTTGCTAATAATGTCTCAAATTGCAGAAAATTTTATACCTTGTGTTTTACTTTCTAATACATACGATCTAAATGAGTGAAGAGCATATTTGCTATTTTGAAATATTTCTTCTTGGGTTTAAAATAGATCGCATTACAACTGATTATGTATAATTATCTAAAAAGACACTTGCCATTGTTTTATATAATTACAAGTAAAATTTACCAAATTTGAAATTGTTTTAATAGTTGAAAAGTGATTATAATGTACTTTCTTTTCCAAAACTAATTGGAGGTTAACTGCACAGCAAATCAAATCCTGCTTTCTTGAGAGTACATTTGATAAGGATATTTTTAATGAAAGTGTTTTAGAGCAGCGATCATGAGCCCGACAGATTTTGATAGCAGCTGCAAAGTGATTGAGTCCGCTCAGGTGAGAGAAAAGGTGTGAATTCACCACCTCCATTTTGCTAGCATTAGTTCAGAATTAGCTGTCTTAATGAATGTCCTCCAGTGTACTCCCAAATGTAATGGAGATGTGTGACGAGAACAAAAGGAAGAAAATTCTGTGTCTTCTTTTCTAAGATTTTCTTTTAAATAGTGCTTGTAACAAACCCTAGAACTGTCCATTATTACATGGAACTCTTTCAACAGTTTGTTTTGGTTAGTTCTATTATCCACATTTGAGATCATGAAATTCAAATGAAAAATATAGAAACTTACATACATTACAGCCTTCATTTTCACAGGACTCTTCTTGTGATTCCTCATACTCCTAACACCTTGTCTACAGCTTTCGGCTTCCTGAATACATAAAGTGCTCTCCTATAGGCTTTATCGGCTCCGCTGCTGGGCACCCACCTCTCTTGGATAGTGATATGTGTGGTTTCTGTCCAGCTTTCATATTTCACCTGGATCTCACCTCCTCCGCAAGGCCGCCCTTCACCGTGCTGTGTGAACCGGCCCACCGGCCCACTGTGCTTCTTCAGAGCATCACAGAGATTTTTGTCCTCAGAAGGGCCCCTTACTCTCAGCTGTGGGCTAAGTTATTCCCTCCCAATTCCTCCAAATGTAACAGTCTCTGCTACAGATCCTAGGAGATGATTAAGGCAAAGTCAGGGGAAGTGAGTGCCTTCTATTCCAGCGTGACTGGTATCCTCATGAGAAGAACGGATGGGATGCAGACACACACGGGGAAGACAATGTGAAGACACGGAGAGAAGTATTTTGTTTAAATCGCCCAGGCTGGTAATTTGTTGTGCCAGTCCTAGAAAGCTGATATACTGTCACTGATCTACTTTCCATTGTCCCATGGCTAAAAGTAATCAGCCAGCTGCCAGTAGGCCGAAACATCTGAAAGCAGGATCTAAAATATTTTTTTTGTCCTTCAAGTTGAATTTCTTGGATATTTTGTCACAGTGAAGGAAAGTGGACAAGCTGCATACGACACCAGTAACTCAGAGATTACTGAATTTGAGGCATATCCATGGGTCCAACTATGATGAAATACAGAATTGGAGGAAATGAGATAGTATCTGAAATTCACCCAGTTTTCCATAACTTCCCAGATTACTTGATTCTTCCAGTTCTCTGTGTAGATTTTTACTGTACTGTCCACATACAAAATGGCAGCAATCATGGCAGGGCAGGAGCCGTGACAAATGGAGTGCAGTATCTTGGATTTGATCCTAGGCTAGAAAAAGCCTGTGAAATCCAATAGCCTATCATTTAATTAGTGTAGTGTACCTGTGTAACTTTTTTAGTTTCAGTAATGGTATCATGGGTACATAAGGTGTTAAACCATTAGGGGAAGCAGCGTGAAAGACACTCAGAAGTTCTCTGCTCTATAACCACCACTACAATCCAAAATTAATTCAAAATAAAATATTTCTTAACACATGTAAGCAAACATGTAAAATATGTATGCAAATTTCACCATGATTTATACTTTCCTTCAACCTAAATAATTATTTTCAACTATAAGAACAAAATGATACAAATTATAATTTCAGAAACATATAAACCAGAAGTAGAGCATTTTCTTTAAAATATAATCTCAGTAATAAATGTGAACAGAGTATCACCAAAGAGGCCAGAAGGAGGAAAAGCAAAAACCATAAAGTTTCTACCCAAAGTAAACTATATAGAGAAAATGATTTACTGAGCGATGGAAGAGCGCAACATACTAATCTATCTGTGCCCAGAAATACAACCTTCCTAACATGACAATGCAGAGGCTGGCACATAACAGGTAAAAACACGCTTGTTTATTTAATGTGAAATCATAATCCCATTTATATTAGTCATCACAAACAGGATACACAGGTTTCTGATGCAAACTGCTGTGCCAGGATTGCTTCCTGCAGAGAGACTGCCTGTTTCTAACGGAGACTGGCATCGTGTGCTTTCTGCTTGCCAAACCTCTTTCCTGCCAAGAACCTTTCACTTAGAAAGCAAAGCTAGCACTGCCTGTGCTTGGCCTAGAGAAGATATTATAAAAATGAATGAAATGATATTGGAATAATGTTCTGGGATCTCAGATAAAGGAGACCTTATCACTGCAGTGTAAGGAAAACAAAAATTTCTATTTTTCTCTCCTTTTTAATTCAGGTTGGTGATGCAGTTTAATGGCTAATTTATGGATCCATCCCAAAGCTCAGTGTGACTAATTGTGTCTAACAAAAAACTGGCATACTTCCAATCAATATATCTTATTCTCCATCACTGCACAACTTCTTGGCAGCAAACTGCCAAGAAAATCACATATAACTGGTGTCCAGGAGGAGGCCCTAAGCGCTATCTCATGGTTGGAACGTTCCAAGTTTCGGTCAGCAGTGCCAAATTTAAAATGAACCAGAGCGTTCTCTGCAATTTGTCATACTTTTGATTTGTGCCAGCAAAAAATTCAAGGGGCGATCTAAATATATGGTCCATGTTTAAATAAAAAATTAGTACAATAAAAAACACATTTCCGTTAATTTCCCTCAGAAAACTCCGCCTTGCTGATCCTTATTTACCCCATCATTTTTGCCACTTTCTGAAGAAGTTTCTAGAAGTTCTCTTCCACGTCTTTACCATGTCTGGTGGAAAAAGACTCAAATGTTGCAGCTGAATGTAACCCAGTGGGAAGGTAGCCTTGTAAAAAGCATCGTGAAGTGTCTTATCTTCCTTGTCACACAAGCTAGCAACATGTTACTTCTAGCTCTTCCCTAGCATCTATCTGACTAGGAAAGGTAAGCAATCAGATTTCGGACATTGACTCGACTAGGACAGACACTTACTGATGCAGCTACAGACACTTATGAAAGAGAATTTCCAGGACTGCTTCTGAAAGTGTGCAAAATGCCAGGACAAGTATGTTCAAAGGCGGGGGAGTACTCCGTGGGGGAATCAATGCAACATATCTCTTACTACAATCCATGTTTTACATTGAAATATGCCCATAGTTTTTGGTCACAACTCGTGCTTGAACAAGGAAACAAATAAAAGTTAAAGGTAAGCTCAGCCCAGGGTGACGTACTTAAGGTACAGAGATGGGAGTGTCAGTTCACAGGGTATGATTATTAAAATAGCAATGGAGAAAATACTTTTCACCAAAAATAAAAACAGTAAAATTTAGACCATCAGCTCAGCTTGCAAATGGAAGATGCAGGTAAGCAATGTTCATGGACAAGTCATTACCTGCAGCTGAAAGGACAGAGCCGTTGAGATTAGGAAAAGATTATCTTCTTTCAGAGCATACAAATATAAAATATTCCAAAACAACTAATTTGAAGACAACAATATGCAATAGAACAGCCATTGTGGAATTCCTGTCATCTTGCTTAGTGAAATTCTGTATCATTTCTAACGTTCTTTTTATTATTTTCTATTCCTTTAAAAAAAAAAAAAAATCCTAAACAGAAACTGTATAAAGCAAGAGGCAGGAAAACAGACAGCGTGGTCCTCCCTGACCCTCATCCGACTTGGAATTCTGAGCATAGTGTGAGCAGAGCAGGCAACGCAGGATTTCCTGAGGACTTGACATGGTTCTCTGGGAGGGAGAAGTGCTCAACGTGTTATTTCCAAGATATAGAGTTTATCTTTATTTGAAATCGGATTCAAACAATTCCTCTGGTTTTTCTAATTGGAAATGGCACCACTGTATCACAACCAGTGAGAGGAAACGCTGTGTCGCAGTGCTCTCACGTAGGAACGCTCTCTGAAAGCGCGTTTCGTAGGCTTCATCCCGTGGGTGTGAGGGCTGAACGCTGTGTGGCGAAGCGCGGCACCCACTTCCAGGTCCACGGTAACCGCGGTCACGGCGGGCTCGGGTACAGAAGGCGGGTATGCGGCCCGCGGAGGCAATCGCTCACTTCTGCTCCCCAGAAGCCCAGCTCTGCACTGGGGTGCGTCTGATGGTTTCTGGCGGAGGCTGGCGTAAAGCAAGGTGCAGGGTGTTTTGTGACTGTAGCTCCTCCTGAGTGCAGTTTTCAGTAAGAAAGGAAGAAGGGGTCGAGAGAAAAGGAAAGAATGGAAGGAAGTAAGGGAGGAAAAGAAGAAGGAGAAGGAATTTGGAAAGAAAAGGAAACAGGGAGGAGAAACTGAAAGAGAAGAAAGGGAAGAAAGAAAAATTGTGGCTTTGCAGAGGAAGGGATTTGTAGGAATTGTGTCTTTTGTAGGCTGATTATAATTGATCATTAAAAGTACTAAAATAACAACTCCCTCAGCAGTCTCCTACTCCAGCGTCTATGGTGTTTTATACACATACTAGTTGAGACAAAAATACAAAAAATTATCAGAAGAAAAAGTTCATTTGCCTTTTCAGCAGCATTGGTTTAAAGAATTATTTATTCTCCTGGTGAGTAATATTAATTCAAAGAATATTATTATATATATATACAAGAGCAGGTAAGGAGATTTTCTCAGTTCAATAAGATAAATTTAAAAGTTTACTAAATTATAAATTTGTAGTGCTATTTATATCATGAAAGTAATTGTTTAAATCTATAGCTCAAGAATTTTTAAGACAGTAACTCTCAACTTCCTCCAGACGATATTATATTTCCATGGAGTCTAAATAATTCTATGTGTTCAAGACAGGAATATATAAATTATGCAAATCTTTCAATTCTGCTATATATTAAGGAACTGATCAGAAAGAGGTAAGTAGCACTTGCTAAAGTCTGCAAAATTTTATTGGTTTTTAATCAGCACCAGGACAAACAGGACATTTTGTCTTTCCAAATCAAAACCTATAAACAATTACTCTTCTCTATTTTATTCAAACTACAACACATGTACCATGGTAAATTATGAGCTCAGTAGATAGCAATACGGTACAATGGAAAGACCAAGGGATTTAAAGTCAAAAGACCTTTGCTTGAATCCTGGTTCTGCAATTTACTGGCTACGCGACCTCAGGCAATTGATTCAATCTAGCTCAATATGTTTCTTGCTGTGTGCCCCTCTTGTGGGGATAAAGCGGGGTAATGTCTGTAAATGTCTTTTCCACGCAATAGTAGACCCGAGATGGTCAAAGGCTATCCTCTGAGCCGCAGCACCCAGGGAGAGCATTTAACAGCGCCACACAAGAGTGTCATGGTGTCGCATAAAGGAGGAATCTGCTTTCAAAGCAAACCTCAAAAAGAAACTTACCTTTCAGCCCAAGAGAGTACAAAACAGTCCTTCTCTGCCCCCGTGTAGTAGACGGAACTCTGGAGAAGAGATGGAATACGAACATAAAACAGCCTCAGACCGGAGGGGGAGATGGGAAAAGCACCCTTGAAGCAGCAAATCAGCATGGTACGTTCTGTTCAGCGCGTGTGAGAAAGCGTGAATCTCCACAGAAATCACCCGGCAGAGGGAGTGCGCCTGGAAGCCCACTGTGGACATCGACACTATGCAGATGTTTCAAATGCACATCTACGAAGTCTGGTGACTCGAGAAAAGGCTATCACATATATGTGTAACAGGGACAGGACGATCACAGTAAAACTCAGGTGAATTTTATCTGAGAGATAAAGAAGTCACACCCCACCACAAAGTATTACCACTGGCTTCTTTTGTATGTATGTGCATATATATATATATATATGTGCATGTGTTTATATACACAAATAATATACAATATATGTGTATACAAATAATTTCATGTATAATAAAATAGACACAGACTTCATTTGAGAGCCCAGTCAGACTTACCTATTTGGTTCCCTGGTACCGCCCCCAAGTTTAGAGTTATTGAAAGAAGTATCAGGATATTGTTGCATTATAACTGTACCTGAAGGAAAAGGATTTTTCCTATGAATTTAAGCTAAAATACTGCAGCCTCGGTTGCCTAAATATCGGTAAACAGCCTCCTCAGTGAACTACAACTGTATCTGTTGGGTGATATTCCACATTAGAAAAGTTCGTAAGAAGCCTAGAAGTTTGCTTAAAGACTTTGCTATTTGAAACTGTGTCTCAACCCCTGGAATACTCTTGACCAAAAAATGGTGCTTCCCTGAGAACATCTTTTTTTTTTTTATTTTTTTTTTTAAAGAATAAAAGAAGGATAACATAATAATAGGGGGGACTTAGCAAATTACAGACAAAATGGTAGGAAATTATCAATGGTTATCGTTTTACATATTATTGTCTACAAAATAGCTTCTCAGGAAAACAAATAGACAAATAATAGTGAGTTACAGACAAAAGAGGTAGGAGATTATCAAGAGTTGTTGTACTATACTTTGGTATCTTCAAAGTGGCTTCTAAAGAAAATAAATAGAGCTATACATGAGTGACCTATTGAAAAATCATTAACTATTCTCAATGGTTGTTGTAGGAAACACATAATAATAAACAGACATCCATTTATGAAATAGGATAGGAACACTACAAACTTTACACAGTTATGGATAGATTAGTAGGAAAATATCAATGGCTGCTGTAATACGTGGTGATATCTTCACCTGAGAACATCTTTGAACTGCACTTTTGAAAGAGATGCCTGTGGAAGAGAAATCAAATTTCATCAGCTCTTTATTTGAGATGGCATCCTAATGAAATGAACTTGACAATCAGTAAAATAGTTCCCACAGTAAGAATGGTCTTATACTTAAATTTAGAAAATGTGAAGTTTTTTTTTTATAAAGAATGAAAATTGAAACAATATGAACATTAATGTATTTTCTTTGACTTCTCACCATCTTGGTCATCTCTATCACTAAGTTTATAGCAAGACAGAGAAAAGATCCAAGTGCACCTTCAATTTGAATTTAGGAGGTTTGACATCAGACAATAAGAATAATAATATGTCCCCACTAAGCAGGTTTTTATGTTCTACATTAAATTGAAAATCCTTGCATGGTGGAAAAATATATTGTCAAGAAAAGTATGTCTCAGAATTTTTAGGAAAAAAATATTATTTTCTTATTAACTGACATCTTTCATCACAATATGATTTCATCAGAGTGATATAGTTACATTTGACAAGTATAAGACTTATTACATTTACAGCATTTCAGGAAAACCATACAACACATATTTTTTTGGCCATAATTTTGTAGTTTGTATTATAGCAACACAAAACTGTAGAAAATAATTTTAATAACAAATTCCTACAGAAGGTATTTAGAAAACTACATTTAGGACTCTTTCTTTTTCAGAAAATATTCTGACAATGAATATTCCCAAACTGTATTCACTGTAGTGGGATACCATTAAAATGAATGCCTTTCTTAGAAAAGTAGTGTTAAAAAAGTTTCATGTCTCACACGATAGAAAATAAACTTAAAATTTGTAAGTCTCTGGAAGAATTTTACATTTGTGTTCCAATTTCTTTCTATTTGTTCTCATAATTGCTATTCCACAAATCTGCACAAATTAGAGTTCTCATGTGATGTCTGAGGAACTTCCCTCTAACATAAATGTACAGATCTTTGTGTGGCTTCAAAGAGAAATTTCTCTACTTAAAACACTTCCCTGAAAATGCTCTTCTATGAATAGGATTAGCTAACATTTATCCTTACTACGAGTTTAAAATAAAGTATACAAGTAAAAAAAAGCAAAAAACAAAAAACAGGAGTGTGTCTGCTACTACATGTAGGAGCTGATTAGCCCGAATATGAATAAATCTTTTCAAAGGAGTACTCCGTGATGACTCCCCAGAGCTACTCTTCTGGGTGGACACCAGTAGAGTGACCCTTAGAAAGGGAAAGCTAAGAATATTCCCTTTCAGTATCTAAAGAATTCCTGTCAATCTATATTTTTATGGACAGTGAACTTAAAATGTACATGGAAAACACCCACAAGAGTTTTTAGTACTGTACATAAAGTCAATTAATCCAAACAGGATTAATCTTTTTCTGATAGAATTCTGAGATGATGGCTCCCACAGTCTACCCAGTTGGACTGCCTGTAGTGTAAATTCTTTCCCTCACAAGGGAATGTCGGGAAAGCCTTCTGAAAGGTATCGGAAAGGTAGGCTGTCTTCTAGGTCTTCACATATCTCAGAATAGTGCTGTGAAGGAAATATTCTCTTTCACAGATAGGAAAATTGATGCTCAGAGAGACTGAATGACTCTGACAACATCATGCAGCCAGACAGTGTTGGAAATGCGGTGTGTGAAACACCTTCTCACCTTGCTTGCCAAGTTCCCTAACAAGTGTCCTCCAAGTGAAATTATCTCTTTCTGGAGCTGAAATTTAGCTTAGCCACCTGATCCAGGGATTTGCACTTTAATTGTACTTGCCCTCAACATTTACACAGATCCGATGAAGATATTGATCATCTAAGTCGCATGCATATCCATCTCCACTTCCTGTGCACCAGCTATAGCATTTCCCTTTGCTGCCTGCTTCATACAGAAGCTTCAGCTGCTATTAAAAGGTTGTGGTGCACGAAACCTGCTTCCAGACAATCCGTTTAAGTCATTGGCTCTTCAGTGTGACGGTATTTACACCAGTTCATTCTATTGTACTTAATATGAAATTACAATGACTCGCTCATAAGTGCAGCTTTCTTAGACTTAATTAGACACTGAAGAATTATGAAACATTTAACAGCATACTGTACATTTGATCTCAGTATTGGATTTTCATTGATATTAATGCACACACAATTAATATAACATGCTCCTCTGTGAGCTTATATAATGTTTCACAATTTAACAGCTTTCTGATGCCCAGCTCACTTGGATGTTTGTCACATCAATGTTTTCTAAGTTAGATGTGGCTTTTAATTAAAGATCAGACCATTTGATCATGTAAAAAACAATTTCAAGACCATGTCAATTACAAGGAAATTCATCTGAGTTCCAAAATTCAAATCTGCTTGTGAAAATGTGAAATAACTTGGGTATATTACTTAGCTGTAAAAATAGATGCATTAGTAAACCAGGCTAACCCTAAAATATAATAGCTTAACAGATTATTTTTGTAGAATTCAGCATAGAAAGTACCCAGAGTATTTAATCAGAGATCTAATTTCATTAAATTCAAGTACCACATGGCTATTACCAAAGCGCTCACATGAATAAGTAGAGGATAGAAATTCTGCTTGAGATTATTCTATGTTTCACTCCTATTTACTCACAAAGGTCTTTAAAATATTTACCTGGTTGTAAACATAAAATTGAGTAGTAAATGGACGAAATGGACTCAGGTAACATTTTGTATAAATAAAATATATAAGCTAGTGTTAAGTTGGATACAAATAAATAATTCTTATGCTCCAGAAAATACATAGGAAACCCGTGGAACTGGCATAGCAACATTAAATACTTAACCTAGCTTCCGAACAGACTTAGCAGCACCAGGCCCCATGAAATGGACCTTCCAGTTTAAACATGTTTTCAGGCTTCTTGAATTTATTAGATCTTGAAAAATGATTATTAGTAGAATAAAAGTAAATGTTAACTTTTTGAATGTAATCAGTAATGATATACAAATGTAGCATAATAAACTTTTTATTACAATTTCATCATCTGAATGGAAATTATGGTGTTAGCGCCTCTGCGAGATGACTCTATCTGCATGCACAGTGAGGGAGAGCTCGCATAATGGTCTGTAAGGCATATCAAATTTATTCTGTGAGGTGGATAAAGGTCTTTTAAAGGTCTTACTCCACTTGTGGAATGAATTTCTTATCGTGTATGAATTCTGAGTGTAATGTGTTTTTTCCCACTGAAAAGCGGTTTGTTTCCAAAACCCAGAATAGCTGAGAATTTCAGTACAGTATAGTGGTGTGCTTTTTTTAAAATTAAAGAAAAAGTACACCTGGAATTGTTGTTAGCACTACAAATAATTATTTATTTATCAACAGATTGTTATTTAGGACAAATTGGACCAATTATCTATTCTCAGATGGAAGGAAATGTGAACATTCCATTAGGCATCAAAATATCTTCAGATTTTAAAAATAGGTAAGGGGAGAGAGAGCAGAATGTTTTCCCCAGTTTGGAACATATACATAAGAGAAAGTTAAGAAGATGTTTTGGAAGTCTGGGTTTTTTTTTCCATAAATTTATCATTGCAGAGTTTTCATTTATAATAGTGCTTCAAAAATCTTCTAAAGTTAATTGTCGAATTCCTTATACATGATACCGACCAGTATGGAGGTGCTGTAACACAGCATATATTGCTCTTTATGACCATATAAACGCTGGTGTCAGTGATATCACGATCATTAGCACGCACGTTTAATTTCTACAGTGGAAGAAACTGAGCTGCACAGAGGTTGAATACTTCATTTGTTTTACCTACCATATCTTACTGGATTCCTCATACATGGCAGCTCTTTCAGGAGGCCCAGAGATGGAGGTTGACTTCCTTGCCCTCAAAAAGAAGCAAAACCTAAGGGGGAAAAAAACTTACAGTAAAATTTTACTTTATATACATATCCTTAACTTTCTCTTATGTATATGTTTCAAAATGGGGAAAATATTCTGCTTTCTCTCCCCTTAACTATTTTTAAAATCTGAAGATATTTTGATACCTAATGAAATATTTTATAAATAATATATGTAATATATATGCTGTGATTCTGCTAGTCATAAGAAATATAAATTCAAACATTTTAGTTGTTGAAATAATAATTTTCACATTTCTCGGTATTATACAGTGTGTACACAATTATCTGTTTTGTTCACTGCTGTACTGACATTTAGGCATCTGGTACACAAAAGACCCTCAAAAATATTACTTTGAGTGAATTCTTTGTTGAATAAAATCATTACTCTGTTTCTCTCTCTCTCT
>NW_004955432.1:21288117-21308809 GCF_000276665.1 Chinchilla lanigera
TCTCTCTCTCTCTCTCTCTCTCTCTCTCTCTCTCTCTCTCTCTCTCTCTCTCTCATCCCACAGAGATATATCTACTATTCTTAGCAATTTCTTTTATTTATGATACGGGTATAGTCAAGAGGTATTCAGTAGATGAGGAATAACCAAACCATACCTACTTGATGATTTTACAGCCTATTTAGCAGTGTTACCCTGTTTGAAAGTATTTTTCATATTATTTTCATGAAATTGAATTTCATGACTGTTTTTCATCATTACAATGACAGAAAACATACTGTCTTTTTTTTGTGTACCAGGAATCAAACTCATAAACTTGTGTTTGTCAGGCAGACACTTGCACCACTGAGCTATACCCCCAGCCCTATACTGTCTTACAAACAATTTTTCATAGTTTTCTGTGACTCAATACTTTTTCTTAGTTTTTAACTATTTTATATATTGACAGTGTTGTAATTAATATTTGTTTTCCTCATGCATTTTTCCCCAACATATTGGGTAGTACTGTGTAGATGGAATGCAAGAGCCAGTTAGAATAAGAACTAACTGAAAGCATAACAACAACCAAAACAAAGAGGAAACATACCTTTGAGAAATGCTATGTCACTTCCAGAGGGGACTGAGAGAAATAATTCTCTATAGACATTTACACAATATTTCCAAAACACATAATCTTGGTGGAAAATGCCTTGAGTTTCTAATCATTTAAGATTAGAGTTAGGTAAAATGCTTCAGTTGGAAAGGAGAATGAAGGCCAGTATGTGCTCATGATAGTACAGCTGGGAATAAAATGTGCTGTTATTTTCTCCGTTCCACAGTGCATCTAATTGGCTTTTTCAGGTTTACATAACTGTCTCAGATGATAAAAGTTGAAGCTGACAACTAGAAATGTAATCAATGTTTTCTATTTACTACCTGAAGCTTGGGCTCTCTTTTGCACCTTGGAACTGTTAAACATTATAAATCAAGCAAAGAAGATCATTTTAAATGTAGAACATGTACCATATAAACCAACAAGACTGCTCTGAAGACTCCTGTCTTTGGTTGTGCTGTCCTGGCTGCCTTGATATCCTGGGTCTATCCAAAACATTTACCTTTCATGGTCATTTTGGCTTTGGTAAAAGACCAGGAACTGCATGGTGCCAGATTCGGTCAACAAAGTGAAAGAGAACACACTATAATGATTTTGGGAGCTGAGTTTGGCTTTCTGTAGGACGACACTGGACAACAACATTCTCTATGTTTTTTATCACACCTCATGTAGACATTCACAAAAGGGGACGTTCAGAGCTGCTTCAAGAAGTGGCAAGAACGATATGTTCACAGCAAGTGCGAGAAATTTATGGGAGATTAATGGTAATGTGTCTTTCACCATAGTATATATTTTTGTTTAGGTGCACAATATATTATTTAATCAACCCTTGCATATCCATGCGTGTGTTCCACTAGAGAATATGCCAACAATTGGAATCAAATATCCATAGCCACATCAAAAATCACTATTCTGCTTTTTTACTTCCACTAGATTGTTTTAAAGTTTTTATTGTCTTTACGTTTTGCTAACACTGGGTATTATTGAACCTTTTAAACAATCTGTTGTTCAAAAATATCTATCATTATTTCAATTTCCATTCTGTTGTCTACAAGTGAAACAAAATACTTTTTAGTATTTGTCGAATCAGATGTGTTCGCTCTTCTCATCCTACCACATCCACATTCTTTCCTTTAACTCTTTTCCTTTTTCTTCTCATTAGCATGTGTCCTCTGTATTCTCTCCATAACCTTCACGTTTTTGCTTTATTCATTCCATTTCTTTTGAATAATTTTCATAGTACATTACTTTTTATTTTTGTTGAAATGTATAATTATACACTTTTTTCTTTATACATTTTAAGCATAGAATACATTTCCATTTCAAATTCAAAATATCCTGTTTTATTATCTAAGAATTTATAGTTTTTAAAAATATTCATTAATTTTATACATACTTTATTAGGATTTTTTTCTTTTTTGAGACATAGTCTTACTGTGTAGTTCAGGTAGACCTTGAAATTACTATCTAACCCAAGCTGGCCTGGAAATAACAGTGATCCTTTTACCTCAGCCTCTCAAAGTGCTGTGATTATAGGCGTGCTCCATCATACCCAGATTTTATTAGGAATTTAAATGTCTACATATTGCCATGTGGGTGAACAATTTTCATAATAATCCTTATTATATAATTCAGTTGTTGCAAATAGATCATAAAGATACTAAATTTATGTATGTACAATAGGATAACTTCTTCCTACATTCTCTCATAACTACCATCTAATTAAGTTTTTATTATTACTTATGTAAGCTTAAGTTGCATTTATTAATTTGTCTGCTGATGCCATACACTGCCCTGTCATATTCTCAATAGCAGTAGTCCACTTGCTGCAGTATTATCTGAAATATCTGCAATGTCACACTTTCTGCTGCTCTCTATTGCAGGAATGTCTGCACGCCAAGTTCAGTCAGGTAATCAATGGCCAGGTTTAGAACACTTATTGAAATTCACTTCTCAGTCCATCCTGTCTGTCTCTCTTGAGTTCAGTGTTGTGGAGTTCAGCTGTCTGATTCTCCTCCATGGGTAGATAATATGGATATTTTTCTTCTCTCTCACACTGAGGAAGTTTTAAGTTTTCTCCTTTAGTTTTCTTCTTACTTTCTGCTATTCGCAACTCATTATGTTTTAGTATGTTTTATATGTTTTGTCTTTATTCCATTTTAGAAGATTATACTGAC
The DNA here is from genome assembly GCF_000276665.1 of Chinchilla lanigera. Taxonomy (NCBI): domain Eukaryota; kingdom Metazoa; phylum Chordata; class Mammalia; order Rodentia; family Chinchillidae; genus Chinchilla; species Chinchilla lanigera. The sequence goes on from NW_004955432.1 coordinate 21,290,884, forward strand.
TATTTCTCCATGTAGCTAACCTTTCTCTCGCAAACTCCTGCTGAAAAGTTTTTGAGAGGCCTCACCCCATTTTTCATGAGACCTTTCTTGAGTGTTGTATATTTTATCTTTGTATTTTTGTGCTGCCTTCTGTAGGACTTCTGTTTCATTAAAGCTATAAACCGATTTTCCCTCAGCTAAATCTATCCTGTGGTCCATTCTAACAACTGAAGTTTTACTTTATTCTAATAATTAAACTGTTCATTTCAGTGACCTCTGCTAATTCATTCATTTCTCTCACAATATTAATTCAATTTATTTCGAAGTCCTCTACAGCTTACACTTATTAGTTCTGCTTATTTTGACATATTACTTTTTGAGCTGATCATCACTCATTCATGATGTTGGCTTTCTTTAATTTTATTAACATTTTACTGTGCACAGTTTTGTGGAATTGAGATATTTTTTCTATACTGTCTGCGCTACTGTCTTGGGGTTGAGACAGGATACACTGTGGGTTTTCCTGCGCTGGGTATTTAATGCAGACATCCCTGGGGCATGTCGACCTAGAGCTTAAAGGTACTCTCACTTCCAAATACTGCATTTTGTCTGTGTGACAATCTCAGTCTCTGACTCAAGGCCTCATTTCTACTTCCCCTACCTGCAGGAACACACGTCACTCCATTGCTGCTGCTGGTCTTAACAAGTATAAGAAACTTCTGGCTATGATCCTGTGACAAGTCTGCTGATCCTATTTACAGAATGGGTTGAATTTCACCCTATGAATATCCACTATCTGTGCACAAGAATTGTGCTTGCTAAATTGCCCAGTCTAGGGGCTGGGGATTTAGCTCAGCGGCAAAGCGCCTGCCTGGCAAGCGCAAGGTCGTGAGTTCGATTCCTGGTACCGGAGAAAAACCAAAATAAATAAATAAATAAATAAATAAATTGCCCAGTCTGGGCTCAATCTGCAATCGTCCGGCCTCAGCCTCCTAAGTATTAAGATTACAGGTGGGTGTTACCATATACAGTTAGGGGCACACTGTTTTAAAATTAGAAATTAAAAAATCTGGATGTACATCTTAGTGTAAAGGTCCTGGGTGTAATCCCTTGCACCACATAAGCAAAAGAACAAAAAAAGTCCGCTTTCCAGTTCCCTTTTTTGCTATGTAATCATCCTTCATAGCTTTTGAGCTAATGTTTCCTTCTTTAATTTTATTTGCTTTTAATTTTTCAAGATTCATCACAATTATTAGCTAATTATTGTATCTATCTGCCTTATTTTCCAAGGTGATTAGGGATTTATTTCTTTTTAACATTAATTTTATTGGTACATTTTTGATATATATAATGATCACATTCATTGGTACCAGTACATAATATATCTTGATTCTTCTTTTTCCTCCTCTCCCTCCCTTCCCTTCAATCCTTCTCTTCCTTATTTATAAAAGGTTTATTTTAAAAAATGGATTGTGGATTTTAGAAGTCTATATTTTTGGTCTTATTTGTATGGACTTGCAAAAGGTGAAGGAGATTACAGAATATGTATATCGTATGTTTGTGCTTATGCTTAAAATTACTTTGTGAAGGACATTTATTTTTAAAAATTTCTGAAAAATGGAATTCACACAGTGTACAAATGCCTGATCACATTGCTGTCACAGAGCTGTTCCTCACTTACTTGATATTTGAACTTAATTAATCATCTTGAATTATTGCTCTGAGAATACAAATTTTTGCATATGTATAATCTAAAGTGTTGATATTTTGTTATACCTCTTCCCTAAATTGCAATCCCTCAGAAGCTATTCACAGGATTTTTAGAGAAAAAATCGTTTTTAGTGTTGTTGTAGCTTTTGTCTGTTTTTAGTTTCTGATCTCTCAAGGTGAAGGGGTCTAATACCAGATTTCCACAGAAGTGCCTGAATGCTTACTCTGACTTTTTCTGTTCATATCGGTAAAGATATGAACAGTATTATTTGCAGTTTTACAAAATAGGCAGGGTGGAAAGTTGCAAACTTCACGTGCTTTTGGATATCCAGATTTGTTTTTAAACAATAGTCACAGTTAAAAACCCCCTGCTGGTAATACATAATAACAATTTATTACGATCATAAACCAGCAATAAACAATAAAGCCTATACAACTTGTAGCTCTACGTAATCACTGTGATTTCCCACGTGGCCCTATCACTCCATTTGATATCCCTTTTTGACACACGCATCTCTTTCGTATATGGGCATGTCCATAGATCGATAAAGAAAGTTTACATTTTTTGAATAAAGATGCAAAGAATGCAAAAAACATTAATACTGATACAAAAAAATAAAAAAAAAACAAAGGCAGAGGAAGGTATCTAAGCAGTCCTCGACCTGTTGGAATTTTGTAAACTGAGCTCAAGCACAATCTTGTGTTAAGAATTCCTCTCCTTTCTGAGATGGCCTTGGATTCTCTTTGTCTTCCAACTCAGTGTTACGGAAAGACAGACCAAACACAGCAAGAAAGGGCACCAAGGTCTAGGAGGCAGTGTATTACACCACTCAGTTTCTGATTAGGATCTCTCCTAAAGAGTCAGAGTGCCCCATGCACCCAGGGGGATTTCAGGGCTTTTAAAGGGAAGGTAAGTCAGGAGATACAAAGGCAAATTCAGCATACATGATTGGAGGGTTGGGTGACATCACGGGTTGTTAGGGGGTCTAAGCATCTCAAGTTACATTGCAAGGCTATCAGTTATACAAAGGCAGTAAAAAACACCTTATGTTACATTGCAAGGCCACCAGCTACACAAAGGCAGTAAAATTAAGGGTTACATAAAGAAAGGATGTTTTGTTATCAGACTTGCCTGGCTGTGTCCACTGGTTTTGGCAGACATTCTTGGTGGGCTTTCTTAGCAGGCCTTTGTCTAAAATTTTGATTCCTTTTCATTTTCTCCTCTTTTAGTCAGTCAGAAAAATGATTTTCAAAGATGCTGGCATTCAAGGCTATATAAGAGGTACCAGATATGAAGACTAACATTGTCTGTTCATTCTGTAATGAAGGAGGGGAGTCAAGTAAATAAACAAGGTCCTATTAAAAGTATGAGAAGGACCTCCGTTGATGTCCTGGCCATGGTTCCCAATTTTCCAGGAAGCTCCACCAGTAGGATCCTGTCTGCCTGTCTCTCAGCCTGCTGGTTTATTCATTCTCTAACAATGCCTGACTCACTAGCATAATAGCAGCATTCTTCCAAGAGCAGGCAGGTGCCTTTCTGTGGAGCAGAGAGGAGGTCTGGACTGCTGTGATTTTGGAGGACCACTGCAGCCAAGGAGTCAGGCTGATCTTGGAGTGTGCTGAGCGCTCCTTTTACTGCTGTGAGGTCATCTTCTATGTGTGTGCCCAGGTGCAAGTGCTGCTGTTGGCCCACGCCCAGGGTAGTGGCCCTGAGGGTTAGACTCCCTGCTGCTGCTGTTCTGGCCAAGACTGGCAGCACCACAGGGTCATACTTGTGGTGGGGTTGGTGGGTGTATGTGGGACTCTGTTAACCTGAGTAGAAAGAGAGGTGAGGCAGGTGCACACAGGCTCATTTTTGTGCTCAAAAACAGCTGATGAACCCCATCAGAGCAAATAAGGGAAGCTCCATGAGAACTTTCACACAGTTGGCTGGGACGTTTGTTTTGGTGGACGAATGCAGGAGACATGTGGCATTTCCCCATACTTTCACAGGGTGGAACTGGAGTAAGGGGCCAAAGATAGAGACAGAGTTAAGTTTGGTACCATTTAGGGTCAGGCCTGAAGCACAGTAAGAGAAGGCTATCAGAACTCAGAGCCAGCAGTCATTTCCCAGTTCTAGATCTACAGCTTGGAGGACCTGGGTGCTGCTGACTCAGTACAAGCGATCGGGTGCTGGGGGCCCTGTGTAATTAGTCATGGGCATGGGGGCCAGTAGGGACAATGGTGGTTTGGGGGCAGGTCTTTGATGTGGGGTGGGAGTGCCCAAACTTTTATGATTTTTAGGACAGCAGATGGGTTTAAATCCGTCACATCTACCCCGACACTCATCTGGCAACCAGAGGCCTATTCTTAATTGGTGGAATCTTCAATAGTGTATTTGATGGGATTACAGGCTCCCTGTGGGCAGTTAGCATCAGACGGGAACTGGGTGAGAAGGCTATTTGGGGATCCCCATGATCTATGCCTCAGTCCCATGGGGGCAGAACTAAACCCCTATTTTGCCCTAGGGTCTGCAATAGACCTTCTCTTGTTGCCATTGAGGACAGATGTATGTGTTGTTGGTTGTTGGTATGTTATTCTCATTCCACTTTTAAAGCCCTGCATACTGAAAAGTAATAACAGGTCTCCAAGTGTGGGTTGCTGGCTTGAATGGGGCAGGCATCAAAGTAAAGATGTACTTTAGGTCGGGAGGAATCCCATCTGGTCTGCTTGAGGATCAGATCACTATGGGATTAGTGTCATAAAGTTGACTCTGGAACTCCCAGTGGCCCAGCTCCACTTGGCAAGTGTGGGGGCCAAGCAGCCTGAGCAGGAACAAGCAGAGGGTAACCCAGCAGGCATTTTAACCGTAGGAAAAGCAGTTCAGAGTGCTCAGTCCAACAATTACTATAAGGTAGAGGAGAACAAAAGTGACATTTTGGAGAGCTTCTGAATCCTCTGGGGACACAGCGCAGAATTCTACATCAAATATCAAGACTATCAGGAGACAGGGGATGAGGAACCAGACTGCAGTGCATGAGTTAATTAGGGCAGATGCTCCAGAGTACGGTGTCCACCCAGCTTCAGCCATGCATTGGCCCAACAGCTTCCAGAGTGATGAGGGTAGGGCTTTGAGTGTGTTGTTTCCTCAGATTTATCTTCAGGGGGACTGACTCCTCTGGGTAGGCTTTCCAGCAGTCATCTCGGTGACCCCTATTGACTCACAAATGACGGATTCACAGCTGTATTTCAGACACCCTTATTGCTGTGGGAGTGGTGAAAACAATTACATAGGGAACCTTCCAGACAGGTTGGAGGGGTTCTTTCTCCCAACCTTTAATCCAGACCATATTCTCAGGGTTATGTGTGTGGGCAGGTGTGTCTGTGGGTATGGCAGGCCTTTCAGCTATATTTTTGTGTGTTTGAGAAAAGGTCTTGCCTAACTGTATAAGTTGTTCCTGCAGAGATATGTTACCTGGATGGCAGTTTTCCCTGGAGACCCCTAATTATGGGTGGGGATCTCCCACACAAAACTTCAAAGAGTGTATATCCCATGGGCCCTGATGAACCTTGGATCTTGAGAAGGGCCATGGGAAGCAAATTTACCCATAATACCTGAGTCTCTTGGTGATATTTAGTCAATATTGACTTCATAGTCCTATTCATCCTTTCAACCTTTCCAGAGTTTTCTGGCTTGTATGCCGTATGTAGATTCCATCTGATTTTTAATTCTTTAGTCAGTTTCCAGGTTACCTCTGCCACAAATACATTATTGATGCCTATGGTTAGGGGCAACCATATCTGGGGATAATTTCTTTTAATAATACTCTGCAGACTTCAGTGATCTTTTCTGTCTTAGTGGGAAATGCTTCTAGTCACCCAAAATAAGTACAGACAAGTACCAGGAGATATTTGTAACCTCTACATGGCTTGATTTCTGTAAAATCTATGTGCAGGTCCTCAACAGGGGAAAATCCAGCATGTTGGATACCAGGTGGGGTTTAGGCTCTGATAAGGGTTCAATCCTTGCACAGATTTGACATCTCTGACTAACAGAGGTGCAGACTGAGTCTAACTTTGGAACATAATAGTAGTGGCTTAGAAGCTGATTCATAGCAGTTTTCCCTGCATGTGTGATGTCATGATGGTATTTTACCCAGGCATAGATGACATTCTGTAGGACCACCATCCAATTGTACAGTAAAGTACGAGCACCATTTGGGCTCATGTAGGCCCCTTCATGTTGTGACCATTGCATTTCCTCAGAGAGACCCACTTCAGAGACTGAGGATAGTTTGGGGTGGTATTTTAGTAGGCTGGGCTTCCAAATTCTGTACTAAATCATTTGTCCCCCAGGCAGAGTCTTCTGCCACAAATTCAGCAGCTTCATCTGCTTTGTGATTGCCCAGAGTTTACCTTTTGGTGCCATTTACACTGGATAATGGCAGTTATTTTGGTGTCCAAATTGCAGTCAGGAGTTGAGAGAGCTTTTAATTTGTTTTCCTTCTGCTGCCAGGAATCCATGCATCTTGTAAAGCATTCCATGGACATGAACAGTGGCAAAGGCATACCTCAAATCTGTGTATATGTTTACCTTTCTCCCAGGTGAGAGCTTGTATTAAGGCCCACAGGTCAGCCCATTGAGCAGACCAGTTTTGGGGAAGATGCCCAGCTAGGAGCAGCTCTTCCATAGCGACACCAGCATACCCAGCCTGAAGCTTTCCATCCCTGACTGAGCTACTTCCATCCATAAACACTGTTTACTCAGCATCAGTCAAGGGTTCCATCCATAGACCTGGCTGGCTAGCAAAGAGCTCATCAGTCAAAGCAAGACAGTCATGGTCTGGTGGGCCAAGCTCAATGGGCAGGAAGGTGCCTGGGTTTAAGCACTTGGCCAGTTGAAAGGTAAATCAGGGGTTTCCAACAAGCAGTCCTTGTTATTGGGTGATGCAGCTGTTCAAGAGCAAGTGGTGTCCCTGACTGTTGTGTAACTCTAGAACAGCATGGACTACCATGTTTTGTCCAAAAGTCAGCTTGTCTGCCTCTCTGACCAGTGCCCTCAGGCAGGGAGGCCAACCTTTTGCCATGGGGCCCAGGCTTTCTGATAAATAGATGATGGGCCTTTCCCATTGGTTGACTTTCTAAGTGAGGACCTCTGAGGCCATGTGTCTCCATTCACGGATGTGTCTGGTTACATAGGGGATGCCCAATGCTGGGGAAGCCAAGAATGTTCTTTTTATGGTCTGAAAGGATTCAGTTTGTTCTAAAGTCCATTTGAATAGCCCCTTTTCATGTTCTTTTCCTGCCAGCATATCATATAGAGGCTTAGCCTTTTCAGTGAATCATGGTGTCCAAATTCCATAGAAGCCTGCAGTGCTCAGGAATCCTCTAAGCAGTCTTATTTTCAGGTCTTAGAGTGGAACAGATGACTTCTTTCCTCTCAGGGCCCAGGCACCTGAGCCTTTTTTCCAAATCAAATCCATAAGGGGCACACTTGTGCCTTTTTTCCAGGAGCCTTTGTAGCCCATACCCAGCTGGTGATAGAGAAGGGTGGGGTCCCTTTCCAGCAGTCTGCCTTGCTTGGACTGCAGATTAAAATGTTGCCTACATATTGTTTGTGGGCATAATTAAGGTTTGCAGTTTGAAACTGGGCTAAATCAGCAGCCAGTGCTTCCCCAAAGAGTGTGGGGGTGTTCTTGAAACCCTGTGGTAAATGAATCCAGGTAAATTCACCTTTCTGTGCCATTTCTGGGTCTTCCCATTCAAAGGCAAGGAGGAGCTGGCAGGTAAGTGCAACCCACAAATAGAAGAATGCATCCTTTAAGTCCAAACAGGTGAATCAGGGAACATCAGGGGGAAGCAGACCCAGGAGAATATAAGGGTTGAAGACCACTGAGAGCAGAGTTGTAGTGGCTGAGGTGATAGCTTGGAGGTCTTGCACTGGCTGGTAGGCACCATTTGGCTTTTTCACCAGAAGGGAATGTTCCAAGGTGATTGGCAGTCTATCAGTATTCTGAATTGTTTCAGGTTGGACATGAGGGGCCACATGCTAAGTTGAGCCTCTTGTGACATTGAGTACTCTTTAACAGCAGTGTGAATGGCAGTGGGACAGAGCTCAATCATCAAAGGAGCATGATTGATTGCAACCCCCAGAGGTGAGCCCTCTGCCCATACCTCTGGGAACAGGTCTTTCAAAACCTCAGGATCGTGACTGTCAGGGCTTTCAGGCTGATGTAAGCCATTCTTCTTCCCGAGGTATAGTCAGAGTCAATATCAAATTTTGAGCAGTGGGCTTGAATGAGAGAGAAGCTGGCTCGATTGGAGCAAAAGAAATGATCACCTCCCGCAGCTTGGTGAGGATATCTCATCCCAGGAGCGGAATGGGACATTCAGGCATGTATGAGAACTATCAATAAAGTGTGCACCAATCTCAGAGGAACTGCTCTGACGGAATTTCTTTTTGGAGGGAATTCCAGTGGTGCCCATAACTTGGATTCTTTGGGAGATCAAAGGAGTGACAGATTGTGTTACAACTGAATGTTCAGTCCCACTGTCCGGCATAAAGTCACAGCTTTCACCCAATTCTGGCAGGGGGCATGGGCTCCTGGGGGCCCAGTCTAATAGAATGTGGTCTGTCCTATTCATTGTCATCAAAGAAATGAAGAGGCTCATACTGGGTGGCTTGAGACAATCAGGTTTCTTTTCATCCTACAGACAGCGGGGGCATTTATCTTTCCAGTGTTCAATTTCTTTGCATCAAGCACACTGGTGCGCTGCCAGGGCAAAAGGTCTGCTACAAGTTTTAGGCTATGAGGCTTGTGGGGCTTCTTTGTACCAGTTGCTGCAGTGGGGCTGGCCTTGGTGATGTAGTTCAGGAACAGGATTTCCTAACACTGCAGCCAGAACAGCTTTCTGTTAGGCTCTGCACTCTTATCCCTTCCTTCTTTTCTCTCTTGGTTTGTAAAAACCTTTTGAGCAATCTGAAAAAGCTGGGTGGTGTTACTGACAGCAAAGCCATAAACATTTTGGATTTTTCTCCTAGTGTTGGAGGCAACCTGGACAATGAAGGCAGCATCGATCATCTGCCGATTTTGAGGTGCCTCTGGGTCAAAGGGTGTATAAACCCAGGCGGCTTCAGAGTCTCTTATAAAATTTTGCTGGACTCTCATTGTACTCTTCAATGACTTCTGTGATTTTTGACATTTATTGGCTTTTTCCCTCCTCTTTGATCCCTGCAGAAGAGCAGTGTGGTATTGTTCCAGGGCCTCATGGCACTGTGTCATATTGTAATCCCAGTTTGGACATGCCCAGGGGAAGGTGGTATTCACCCTAGTGTCAGGATCAATGACAGTAGCAGGGGCTTTTGATTTCAGCCAACTTTGGCCCCATCTAAAATGCAGAGATGTTCCTCAGTACTAAACAGAGTCAGAAGGCATTGTTGGCAGTCATCCCACGTTGGCAGGTGAGTCTGGAAGATGGATGTGAGGAGGTCATTGCTTAGGGCTTCTCCAATATGATGGGTTGTCGTGTTTCCAGTTCAGGAGATTGCCTGAACTAAATGGCTGATGATACATCAAGGGTGGCTGTTTGGGCATGCCTCCGGGGCTCCGGGTTAGACACAAAGTGGCAGCTGGGGGTGAGCTGGAGGTTTGAGCTGAGTGCAGAACAGAGCCAGTGGCTGATAGGGCTGTCAGTTTTTCTGTCTATATTGACAACACCCGATAAGGCATCAGTCTGGAGTTCAGGAGATACTCCAGTAGTTGCAAGCATTGGAGCTATGGAGTCTGGCACAGTGGCTGGTGGGCCCTGGCAGGCTGGAAGTGGCATAGGTTGGACGGTAGATGGGAAAGGTGGCAGATGCAGGCCTCCAGGGCTGGGAGAGATTCCGGAGCAGAGGCTTGGGTAGGCAACATGAGTCCAGTGGAACTGGGAGCAACTGATGGAGCCAAGGGGAAACGAGAGGGCACTGGTGGAATAGGTGAGAGCAGGTGTGTTCTGAGCCGCACCTGGAGGAGGTGGCATCAGTGCTGCTATGGATTCGGGGAGAAGGGGCAGCAGTGCCAGTTCTTATTTTGAGGTGCCATGGCAGCTGCAGTGGCTCCGGCTGCAGTTGTGCCAGTGGTGGCAGTGGTGATGGTGGCCATGCCTGTGCAGAATTTGGAAATATGGTGCCCTCCAGTGCTGGCGGTGGCAGGGCTGGAGCTGGGAGTGGGAGCAACAGCCCTGACTGTGCAGAGTCTGGAAGGCAGGGCCCTCCACCAGCAGTGGTGGAAGTGGTAGCAGTAGGGGCTCCAAGGACAATTGGACTGTTTGGGACCCGTGATTCTACGGTGGAGGCAGATCAGGCTCAGGGTCCTCAGGTAGGACTGGATAAAGCTTCTCTGATTTGGAGCAGGCCTGAGCAGACTTCAGGTAGTATCAGGGATTTGTTTCAACAACCAGAACAGTCCCTTTGTCACGCAGAGCACAGCTGCAGAGCCAAGGTAGCAGACTCTGACATAGGTTAAGTCAGGAATGCATAAGAGGGAACTGGTCTGGGTGGCTGGTCTTGGAGTCTGTTACACCCTTCCAGACTTGAGAGACAGTCTCAACACTAAGACCTCCTTCAGGCAGCCGATGAGAGCACCTCTTTGGCCAGTCAGTCTCACAGAAGACACGGAGCTTCCAAGCTTTCATTTTTACTACATAGTCATTATGGAATCCTCCTTAAAAGTTTTTCAGGGCACAGTCTAGGATTTGGGGGTTGCTCTGGCTGACACCCAGTCTGTCTCCCTACATTGTGGGTGGTGCGCCCTTGAATCGTGAGGCAACAGTCAAATGGAGAGTGTTCCTTGAATAAGAAACCAAATGCTCGTTGGCACTGGCTGCTCCCCTCCCTGGGACTCAGGTTTGTCTGGGCAATAGGTCTGCATATATATCCCCATACCAGGTCAGTCCCCAGTACTCAAAGATACTGCGTCAAACCCCTGTTATAGAGGTTGAGTCACCACTTAGCCACTTGACGAGACTGCAGAACTGCAGAAACATAACCCAGTCAAGCTCTTAAAGGGATCTTCCACTGTGGAGCACAGGCGGAACAGCCTCTTGTTTCACTGTCCGTTACAAAGACACGTTCATTCAACAGGAGCTCAGAGGTTTAACATCCCAACCCTCTTTCCCTTGAGGGTGGCCTAAACTGATGAGAAGTGATCAGGCTCCCCCTCTGCTCAAACCTGAGCAGGATTAATGGACAGACTGCTGGGGCACTCCCAGGGGTCTTACCTTGTCCAATGAACCAAGCTGACTGTGTCCTTTCCCCCTTACGGGTCCAGTGAGGCCAATAGTGCTTAGCAGGGGCCTCTAATCCAGGACTCCAGGACACTCCAGGAAAGTCTGGAAGGCACGCCTTCTCATCAGGGAGACAGGAGAGGCTCCCGCTTTGGTGACCAGGACTCCGCTGGTGACTCAAGCGGTCAGGACAGTCTTCCTGGCCAATGCACCAAGAAATGTTGCAGAGAAACAGGCCAAACACGGGAAAAAAGGGCAGCAAGAAGATCTCAGAGAAAGTTTATTACACCACTCAGTTTCTGACAAGGATCTCTCCTAAAGAGTCAGAGTGCCCCTGTCCCCAGCAGGGATTCAGGGTTTTAAAGGGAAGGTAAGTGGGGAGGTACAAAGGCAAATTTGGCACGTATGATTGGAGGGTTGGGTGACATCATGGATTGTTACGGGGTCTGCACACCTTAAGTTACATTGTAAGCTACATCGTAAGGCCTCACAGAGGCAGTAAAGAACATCTTATGTTACATTGCAAGGTCATCAGCTACACAAAGGCAGTAAATTAGGGGTTACACAAAGAAAGGTTGTTTTGTTATCAGACTTGCCTGGACATGTCCACAGGTTTTGGCGGGCATTCTTGGCTGGCTTTCTTAGCAGGCCTTTGTCTAAAATTTTGGTTCTGTTCCAATAGTGACAGTATCCTTTATCTACCTCTATTATACCTCACACCGCCCTCTTTTTGGCCTCTGTTTGATTATCTGTCCTCTGTCTACCTAAAGTATACTTGCGTTCACTGCCTGTGATCTGTATCTGTGTCTTAAATGCACAATGCTCCAGAACCTAGCACATGACAAGTGTTTACTAATTGCATATTTGGAAAAAAATGCAATTAGTTGTTAACTGTGTTATACATGTGCTTCAGTATGTTACTAAACACTGTTTTTAACATTATCTGCATATTTCAGCCAGATGTCTCCCGTTTTTACTTAATTGTAAGAAAATCTGAGCCATTATTTTCTCAGCTACTTTCTCTTTTCTAGTCTACTATACTATACATTCTGAATATATATTCTACATGTATAAGTCTCTCCTCATGTGTTCTCTGAGGGTTGCTTTTCTTTATGACTTGCTGTTATCTATTTTTTTATCTTTTATTCATCAATATCTGATTTTGTCAGTAACCTAAACCTAAATTAATTCCAATTAATTTATTTTCTTTTTACAATACTTCTTTTTTCAATTTTTAATTTCAAAGATATTTTTACCTTAATATTTTTTATGTATAATGAAAATTTTGTTATAATAATTAGGGTAAAAATGTCAATCATCTTAAATGTGAAATTGAGTTATTTCAAGAGCAATATGCCATGAATTATTATCCAGTTTATGCCCTCAAACTGAAGGAGGATGATCACAGTGTCAAGCCCAGACTCAGCAACTTGGGAAGACCCTGTCTATAAATACATGCATGTGGGCTGGGGGTATAGTTCAGTGGCACAGGTACCTGCCTGGCAAGCACAAGGTCCTGAGCTCAATCCCTGGTAACAACAACAAAAAAAAATACATGCCTGTATGCATATATACACACATACATACATCCATACATATATGGTTGGAGCACTAATTCAGTACAAACTTAACAAGATCTTGTATTAAAAAGTAAGAAAATAGCAAATAAACAAACAATAACAATAAAAAATTGCCACCTAGTTCAAAGCATATAACCTGTCCCAGTATCTTCATGGACTATTCAATTCAATTCCACTGTATCAATCTGACCTTGATATACCTACATTCAATAATTATTTTATAAACTTATTATTTTTAAAGTAAATACTAAGTTATTATGTTTGATGGATTTGAGTTTGAGTGCTTTGGGTTTGCTATGGGGAAGTTTATCATGAAATTTGACCTAACATATTTGCCAGAAGGTCTATGATTATTTAAAGAGAATAAAAAATATAACAAAATAACAACATAGACAAAAACAAAGCAAAGTAAAAATAATAAAAATGAAACAGGGTTTCAGAACAAAAAGATAGAAATTAACAGTGGTTGTTATATTACATATTGTTATCCTCAACAAAGTTGCTCAGATTTCCAAGTGTAAGAATGCAAAGTTGATCAAGCCATTAGAGAATAAAAATAATAATAATAATATTAGAAATGATACAGAGCTTCACTAGACAGGAAGCCGTATCTTCTTTATCTATCATTGAGACTTTGCACAAGGTGTGATGAAGATATAGTACGTCTAAATTAAAAACAAAATTTATCACAGCAAAAGACACATTGCTATTAATTCTCCTCAAAGTGCCTCCACTTACCCCATCGTTCTTGTCTCTGCCTGGAGCAGCTTTGGGAGATCTCTCTCTTATCTTTGCTTGTGCTGTCATGGTGTCCTCAATGTCCTTGATTCCAAACATTTACCTTTTGTGATCATTTTGATTCTGGGGAAGAGCCTGTAGACGCACAGTGCCAGACCTGGTGAATAAGGTGGAGGAGGGCACACGGTACATTTTCCCCAGCCTGGCTTTCCATCGTGTGACAGTTGGCAGCAGCATTCACTAGATTTTTTATTCCACATTTTAAAGCCACTCATGAGAAAGGACATCCATAGCTCATTCAGCAAATGGTGTGAATGATGGAATATGTGTATTTGGAGTGAGGGGGAGTATGCTGAAGGGAATTCATGGCAATGTGTCTCTCACTGATTAATTTTTTAATGTAGACATTCACTATATTTTTTGATCACTATTGTTATATTCTAGGCTGGGAATTGTCTCTGCTTTGTGCTCAGTCCAACAGCCAAAGCCCAGTACTGTTCTAAACCAGTACTTTCAGCCAATACTATCTTGGCCCAATAATTTTGGACATTAGACATCTGTATGAGGACTGTATTTCCTCTGTTCTAAATTTGACACTCTCTTTCTAAAGGACATGCATGAAGCTCTAAGGAGTTCTGTCTTTTCTCAAATGCACTGCCATGTAATATTTTGGAAGCTCATTTTTATCACTGTAAATTCACTAATAGTTGAAAATAGGTATGTTAAAATGTACTCCTGCAAGCAATCACGGTCATTCACAAATTTTATAATCAAAAGCACTGACTTGGATGGTATTTCTGATGTAGCAAGTGAGAGAACTTCCAACTAGGAGAGAACTTTTACTTCAAGGTTTAGTTCCATTTCATCAATGTAGTTTCATTTTTATTGCTTGTTTAGATGGTGCTAAAGTAACTGTGGAAGATGACATCACCATAAAAGAAAGATTCCTATCTAACACTTTTCCCTACAACTTGAGAATTAAGTAACAAAATATAACTAATTAGACAAAAAATACATCGCAGCAGCATTCAAAATTGCATAACAAAAACTATGGCATGTGCAATACAGTGATAGAGCGATAACACAGATCAAAAACGCACACAACAACCTCTCCCCAGAAAAGAAGAGAGTGTAGGAGGACAGTAAGTTGTACTTTTCTCGAAGATCTTTTGTTGCTGTCAGGAAGACCAGTTGCAGAGAAACAGACTAAAAGGTACTGGAAGAGTCCTTGAGGAAACTCTTCTGATTAACCTAGAAACATGGAAACCCACCCCAAGCTGGAAAGTTGTTCCAGCATTCTTCCTAGCTGGAAGAAGGGAACGAGACAGCTGGGTAATCCATGAGCACTAATTAGACCCTCCAACTTTAAACAAGCAATTATAAGAATAGGGAAACTAAATGAGTACTGAGCGAGGGCAAACAAGGCGTAGGCAGAATCAAATAAAGTCTCACTTGACATTTCACTCCTCCAAAGAGAAGTAATAATGACATGAGCCAAAATACTAAATTCATCTGCAAGAAGGAAATTAGAATGTAAAGCTCTTAAAGGACTGGGCATGAAAGGAAATTTTCTTCATTGGGTAAAGGTTATGTTAACTGAATTCCTCAGAGAAGAAATCAGATACAAACATGGGAGTAAATGTGCAAATACTTTATTCAATATCTGTATGGAAAGGAAGCCAGGAGGGTAGGAGAACTATGAAGCAAGTCAGACGCTAAATAAAGGAGAGAGGAAGGGAAGATTATGTGGAAGCATCCAAAGCAGTTGGAAAGTTTAAGGAAAATTCAGCAAGACTATCAGCCAAGGTCAGCCAACCTTGGCTTCTCATCTGTCCTAGGAATGAGGCTAACATGATTTCTGACCATACTTAACCACTGGCTGGAAGCAAGCCAACCTCAGTACAAACACAGCAATAAATTTCAGAATGCGGCAGCTGGGGCCATTTGTCAGTTATTTTCCATTCTTAAAACTGATAAGTTTGCAAGATACACACATTCACAAGACATCTGCCCAAGTTCTTTTATCAGAGAGCACTCTTCACAGTGGAAAAAATAAAAGCATTCCCTTTAACCTTAATAGAATATGACATACTGGCGATCCTAGCCAATGCAATATGATAGGTAAATTAAGAGGGAAAAATTGGTAATGAAAGACAATTTGTAGTAATATAGTTGCTTACAAAATCCAAGTAACTGTATTGATAAATTCTGAGCACAAGTAAGTGAAGTGACTGTAAGGTCAGCAAGAAATAATCTTATGTAAAAGTACTCCAAACCCATAAGAAAATATCCCATAGAATTCAAGAGTAATCCCGAAAAGGCAAGATCAAAGAAGACAAAGAAATCATTCTATTACCATTCAGTTGGGTGGAGAAGTCTGACATTTCTAACTGTTTAGGGAAATCAAAGCTTGTAGAATGCTGGTCAAAAACTAAGCTGAGATAATCACTTTAGAGACTAGTATATTGATACATAGTGTCTTCCTGTATTTGCTGCAGCAATAACAAAATACCACAGGCTGAGTAATTTTTAAAGAATAGAAGTTAATTTAGCTTACAGTTCTGGAGATTGGCAAGCCCAAGTGTAGAGGGCTCTGGCTTCTGGTGAGGGCCTTTACTGCTGTGTAGCCAAGGTGAAGGAGTGGAGGCCGGGGAAAGCAAAGGAGGATGAACTCATGCTTATAACAGCTTGTTCCAAAGACAACTAACTCAGCTTTACAAGAAGCCATTGATTTATTCATGAGGGAGGAGTCGTCAAGACCTGAACACCGCCCGGGAGGTCCCATGCCTGCCCCTCACTGCCACACTGGGATGCAAGTTTCCAGGGCACGAACAGTTAGAAGACACATTCAAACCACAGCACACAGTAAAACTAGAAGTGCACACAGCCCCATTCCCAGAAACTGTGCTTCCAGTAACAATGTCAGAAAACACGCTTGCACACATGAAGGATATTTTCTCAGTTATGATTAACACGTAAAAATATCATCACTGTTCTACTTCAGTGCTTCTCCATGTGCACGACAGTGCTCCGCAGATAATTGAACTTCTGGGGGCTGCGGGGCCAGCTGCAGAAGGCTAATCAATTGCTCCATCCTACATAGTCTTCTGTTCACCACATTTCCTCATTTTCCCACTTTTGCTTTGTAACATGATTTTCTGGAGAAGAAAGCAACAGCTACATATGCTTGTTGGCCAAGACTTTTGTCCTGATACTGACAAGTGAGAAACAGTTTATAGACCATAAGTTTGAGTTGTCCTGAGTCACATGAACACACAAAAAGGAAAAGAATTGAAAAATAAGAGCGTCTACATACTCTGAAGTGACACAGCGAGAGTGTGTGGTTGGAGGGCGTGAACTAAGAAGAGCAGAGCGTTCTGGCAAGTATAACAATGACACAAACTGACAAAATGTCGGCAACCGTAAACAGTGCCAGTGATACAACACTGCTTCCTGCCTGGCAGACTCCACCCCCTGCAGCTCCACACTCCCACCTGGATTTGTGACTGAAAAATGGAATATCCTAGAAGACCTCAAGTGAACTACATATGTGTGTGTGTGTGTGTGTGTGTGTGTAAAAACATGAAAAGATCACAATGAACTCTTCCCAGATGTTTATTTTATATTGTAAAAGTATAGAACTGAACACCTACAGTAAGCAACTTTGTGTTGCTGGACAGTGATGAGATAAATAAAATAGACAAGGTCTCAGAAGAGACTTCATCTGACTTTATGATGAATGACTCAAAACATGGTTTGGAGCAAATATGACAAAGGAAAGTGAGTCCACTGGATATTCATTTACATTTAAAATATATATATTTACCTCTAATGCAGTACCAGGTTTCAAATATTTTTGTATATGATCCATATTTATTCATTTGGCTTTCTTGTTTTATAAAAAGTAACATTAAATGTATTTGTTTTTTTTTTGTTTTTTTTTTTTGGTTTTTCTCCGGTACCGGGAACTGAACTCACGACCTTGCACTTGCCAGGCAGGTGCTTTTGCCACTGAGCTAAATCCCCAGCCCCAACATTAAATGTAAATAAAATGAAAAACCAACAGTTCGTGGCATCTGGATTCCTCCTTGTGATTATTAAGATTCTTTCCTTCCATTTTTGGGGAACTAGTAGCTATGTAATAATTATGATTTCCACCCAAAGGTATTTATTTAATAGGTTAATTATACATTTAAGCTTTTTATCAAAATTTACAAGCAGACAACTTCCTCGTTGTAACCACAATGTGACGTCATGTCACGTCTGGTAAGCTGACATTTTTGAAGGTGTAAAAGAAACTTGGCGAGATTGTAGAGAAAAGGGAATTGTTGTGGAAAATGAAAATGCATGCAGCCAGAATAGCAGTTATGAATAGAGCAAATAATGGACTTACCATGATATCTATGAACCTCACTTTTGATTTTATAGCCAACAAAGTGAACCAGGGCACCTTCACTCATGCTTCATTGCAGCAATATTTACAGCAGCCAAGACATGAGAGTTACCTAAGTATCCACCGGACACACACATAGGTAGGAGAGATATGTTCTGTACTTCTATGGCATATTTATTCATCCTCAAAAAGAAAGGGAAATCATACCACTGTCAAAAAGGAACATGGTCCTACAGAATGCTGCCCTGAGTGAAATATGTCAGACAGGGACAATACTTGA